>NC_041382.1:36320256-36325558 GCF_002162155.2 Triticum dicoccoides
CCCGCCCAACGCAATCACCCCGCCCCGACTCGACCTCATCTCCACCCAACGCCGCCGACGCTCGGTGGTGTGGGGAGGGCCTCCTGCCCGGAGTCGCCGCGCTCCCTCCCCAGAGCAGCCGCCGCCTCGACCTCCTCTCCGTTAGGTCCGGCTCCCAAGAACATTTTTTTGTTTTTTCATGATTTTGCAGAGGATAAGAGGGCTAAATGTGATAGTTAGACACATAGATGGTAGTTAGATAGATAACTTGTTCATACGGATTTGTTTTGAGATGATGATGATGATTGTTAGATGAGAAGTGATAATGATGATTTTTATGCTTCAATGATTTTGAGATGATGATGATGATACATGATAGATGATTGGTAGATGATGATGTTGATGATAGATGATGGTGTTTTTTTATGCTTCGATAATTTTTAGATGATGATGATGTTTTTTATGATTCGATGATTGTTAGACGATGATGATGATATTGTGATGTTCTATGAGTTGTGATGTTCTAATTTTTTGTCGCGATGGAATTTGCAGGCTTTGTGATGTCGCATTTCATCGGAGTGACCGTTGTACGACGCGTTGGTCCCTCTGAGCATCCCTCTGCTGTTCGACTACTTCCTCTATAGCCGAGGGTGAGCTACAAGTCCATCTCCTCCATTTTTTCATATCACTAGATTTCATTCTCAAGTCAACTGACGTAACCTAGGCGTCTCCCGTCCGAAAGGGTTGCATGGATAAATATGCATTCAATTGCATATTTATCACCACAACTCTTTCGGATTGTCCAGCGTTTTCCACGGACAGCCCGAGGATGTGTAGATTGGGTATGTTCTCCATGTTCTACCCCGTTCCGAGACAGGATTTCGGCGGCGCCTCCCCATTGTTCTCCGGAGCACATTCTCTTGGCTATTTGCCGAGACGTGTATCTGGAAAACAGCGGGGAGGTGCTGCCGAAATTTTGTCTCGGAACGGGGTAGAATGGAGAACATACTCAATCTACACATCCTCGGGTGGGATTAGGACCCATCTTTACCTATTAGAGATGTAGGTGGATTAAGCGCGGTAGAGACTGAAAATTTGATGTGATTAATTTAAGTGAATCCTTAATTATGTTGTGTGGGTTGCAAAAAAGCAAAGGATGGCAGATAATCAGTGGATGTATAGTGGTTTTATCCATCGGAATCGAGTAACATCAGAGTGGATCACGAAAACCGATGTGTATTTGAAGGAGATATTCCGTCATCCAATGAGAATTATCCCACCATGCCCCTGTGCGAGATGTGCCAGACGTCACCGTAGAAATCAGACGGGCATGAGTGAGCACCTTCGCACGCACGGATATATGCCAAACTTTGACATGCCGCCAATAAACATAGCCGAGCAGGACCGTGGTAGAGAGGAGGTGATGCGACAACGCATCAATGGATATGAGGACGACGGGGTCAGGGACATGCTAGATGATGTCATTGTTGCAGAAATGGCAAATGCGACACCTTCAGAGAATGAACCGGAGGAGCCGGAGGCAACCGCAAAGGCCTTCTTGGAGGTCTTGGCCTCGTCGAAGAAACCTCTTTATGCGGGTGCAAAAATATCTCAGCTGGATGCTATCTCGCAACTGATTGCAGTCAAGGCTGAGTACGGCTGTAGCCAGAAATGCTTCGAAGCATTCCTGGGAGTATGGGCTAACAGCCTCCCTAAGGGTCATGAACTGCCGAAAAGCATGTACGATACAAAGAAAATCATGAAGGAACTCTCTATGGATTATGAGAAAATAGATGTTTGCCTGAAGAATTGCCTTTTGTTTAGGCACGAGTATGCGGATGACAAGTACTGTAGGAAGTGCGGTTCGTCTCGGTACATTGAGGTGGTCGGTGAGGATGGTGAGAAAAAGCAGCTAATCATCCCCGTTAAGGTTCTTTGGTATCTTGATTTTATACAAAGGCTGCAGCGCCTTTTCATCACGAAGGAGTCTGCCAAAATGATGAAGTGGCACAAGGAAGGTATAAGGTACAATCCAAAAAAAAATTGTACATCCATCGGGAGGGGAAGCATGGAAGTCATTCGATGAAGAATACCCCGAGGAAGCAGCCGAGGCTGGGAATGTCAGAATAGCCATATCAGGTGATGGGTTGAATCCATATGGTATGTCGTCCAATCCATACAGCTGCTGGCCTGTGTTTGTAATTCCGCTCAATATTCCTCCCGGTGCCCTAATGCAACGGAAGACCATGTTCTTGTCGCTCTTCATTCCGGGGCCTGACTACCCGGGGAAGCAATTGGGTGTGTTTATGCATCCGCTTGTGGATGCTTTGCACCATTCTTGGTACTTTCCGAGGTTGACAACGACCAGGATCTGCAGAGAAATTTCTTGATGAAAGTTTGGTTGCACTATTGCATGCATGACTTTCCCGGCTATGCTCTATTCTGCGGATGGTGTATAAGTGGTAAGATGCCATGCCCAGTGTGCATGCAGGCTCTGCGAATTATTTGGCTGAGTAAGGGTGGCAAGTATGTAGCATTTGACCTGCATCGACAGTTCCTCCCTCCAGACCATCCAGACAGGGAAGACAAGAAGAACTTCATGAAAGGCCGGGTTGTTCATGAAGTAACCGAGATTCCAACATTTTCGGGGGCAGATGTTCTTGCTCAGCTAAAAGCTCTCAAGCCTAAAGTCAAAGGCAAAGTCAAAGCCAAAGCCAAAGGCTTCGAGGGATATGGTGAGACGTACAACTGGACGCACATTACCCCCTTCTCGCAGCTTCCCTATTTCAAGGACCTCAAACTTCCTTACAATATTGATGTGATGCACACCAAAAAGAATGTGGCAGAGTCCCTTTTCCACATGATCCTCAACATTCCTGATAAGATGAAGGATAACTTAAAAGCTAGAGCCGATCAATAGAGAATTTGCGATAGACCACGCCTGAACATGAAGCCTCCCACAGGCGGTCGAAAAAACTGGTTCAAGCCAGATGCTGACTTTGTCCTTAAACCGCCAGAAAAAAGAAGAAGTACTTATCTGGCTAAAACAAATTTTGAAGTTCACCGATGGTTATGCATCGAATATAAGTAAGGGAGTCAATCTTTCAACGGGCAAAGTGACCGGCCTGACGAGTCATGACTACCATGTATGGATTGAGCAGATAATGCCGGTGATGGTTCGAGGCTATGTCCCCGAGCATGTCTGGCGAGTGCTTGCCGAGCTTAGCCATTTCTTCCGCACGCTCTGTGCTAAAGAAGTAAGTAAAGAGGTGATTGAAAAATTGCATAAGAAGGCACCGGAGTTGATAGTCAAGCTAGAGAAGATCTTTCCGCCAGGCTTCTTTACTCCGATGACACATCTCATTCTGCACCTCGCGAACGAGGTATTGTTGGGGGGCCCTGTGCAAAATCGCTGGCAGTACGGCCCTGAGAGGCAGAACAAGCATCTCCGACGGAAATGTGGAAACAAAGCTAAGATTGAAGCTTCCATAGCTGAGGCAGTTATCCTAGAGGAGGTGTCAGACCTCAGGACATCATACTATCCAGACCACGTTCCCCATCTGCATAACAAGGTGCCTTGATACAATATAGAAGAGCCCTAGTATCAACCCAGGCTCGATCTATTCAACGCGCAAGGTGGGAGGGCTGGGGCCTCGAAATCTTATAACATGCCACGACAAGAGTGGGAGGACCTCATGTTCTATATCTTGCACAACATCAAGGAAGTTGAGGAAGTGTGGATGAGGAAATACCACTACACCATTCCTTTATATCTTCCACATCATCATGTTTCATGTTCACTTAGTCCCGGTCTAACACCGCTTATCTTTTTTTAGTGATTTCGTTCAAGAGGAATGGACGGGAGTGAATCCTCCTACTGAGGCGGAGGCACTTACTCTTCTCCGTCATGGAAACCCTGGACGTAAAAAATTTGTTGCTTGGTTCATGGAGAAAGTAATTTTCCACACTCCCCTATTAAATACCTACTTCAACATTTATTACTTTACCAAACTAATGCACGCAACAATTTCCATTATACTTGTAGGGAAAAGATCCGAACATATCTATGGATGATGAATTGAGATGGGTTTCCATGGGTTTTAACCCTGCCGTCATGACATGTAAAAAGTATGATGTGAATGGGTATCGCTTCCATACAGAGGAGCACCAAAACAGCCGCCCCGATCCCAAAACTATAAATACTGGAGTGTACACCCCCGGTCAAAATTCAGTAGACTACTACGGAAGGGTACAAAATATATACGAGGTTAAATTCCGCCAGGGGCGTGAGACCCTAAGTCTGCCTGTGTTCAAATGCCGATGGTTCGATCCGCGGGAGGGGGTAAAACATACGCCTTCCATTGGTTTGGTTGAAGTTAAACCATCAACCGTCTATGCCGGAGCCGATCTCTTCATTGCGGCTACCCAAGCTACACAAGTATATTATCTGCCTTACCCATGCCAGAAAGTGTATCTAAAGGGTTGGGAAGTTGTGTTCAAGGTGTCGCCACATGGTAAGCTACCAGACCCGAATGAAGACGATTACTACAACATTAACCCCATGACATACGAGGGAGTGTTCTATCATGAGCAACCTGATGATGATGATGATGTGGTTAGAAACAATGACGCTAGACCATTGGGTGATGATGATGTGGACCCAAACATCGATGATGCACGGAATGATGGTGAGACCATTGTCAATGAAAATGACATACTTATGCTAGAAAAGTTAAACGAAGACACTGGCGACGAGGAAGAGCCTCCACCTCCGTCGGACAACGAAGATGATATGATTGATAGTGATGATGAGACGGACCGAGAAAGAGGTTACAACCGTGATGATTCATATGGGTTCTAGCAGATGTACATTTCAAGTATTTTTTTCTATAGTTTAGGAATATGCCTTTTTATGCATTTTTATTAATGTGTTTATTATCATGCCTTTTCCTTCATTTCATTAATTTACTAATTGCTTTTTCTCTTTTCAATGCAGGTTCGTGGAACATGGGCAAGGGGAAGACCGACGGCGTGGGTTTCCTATGCAAGGTCATCGGCCTGCCTAGTCGGAGTGGTCGAGCACGTAATCCTCCCCCTCGGCTACTTGACGATGAATCCTCACAGGGAGGTCGAGGGAGAGGTGCCCCTAGAGGAGGAGGGGGCGGGGGGAGAGCCTCTAGAGGACGAGGTGCTGGGGGGAGAGCCACTACAGGGGGTCGCGGCCAGAAAGAGCGCACCCTCACCGACTTAGGGGTGTTGTCTTCGAGGCCCTCCTCTAGTGAGGTACACTCTAGGGAGGAGGAGGAGGAGGAGGTGGTGGTGG
>NC_041382.1:36326224-36382773 GCF_002162155.2 Triticum dicoccoides
GGGAGGCAGGCGAGGAGGAGGGTGGTGGCGGGGATGATGGTGGTGACGGGAAGGGGGTTGACAAGAAGGGGTGGCTGCATGGTAACGCAAAGCTACCAAAGCAGGTTCCGGCTACTGAGGAGTAGAAGTGGCTCATTGAGCCCACGGGAAAAGAGTAAGTGGTTCATTATTTTGCTTGTCACATGCTTATTCCGGTTGTTATTTATTTTGCTTGTCACATGCTAATAGTTCATTCTTTTGCAGCAACTAGATATATTCTAAAGGGGTCCGTATTCCCAACGGCCTCATCACCGTCTTGCTGAAGTTATACTGCCCGGGGTTGTACTGTCCGGATCCAGTCAGGCAGCCGGCTCGTCGGGTTTTGGCCACGAGCTGGGACCACTGGGAAGCGGCCCGCCACGCGGACCATGAGACCCATGCCAAGGCCGTGATCACTACTTTCTGGGTGAGTTCTCTTCAAAAGAACAAGTCCATTCTAGTTTCATGAAAATGATTTAACTCATGGCTTCTTCCATTCTTGTTTCATGCATGATTGTAGAAATTCTATCGAGTTCTTCCGGAGCACAGGGCTAGAGCGGACGAGATCGTGCTGCGCCAATGCAAGAAGAAGGCCCGCCAGATGCAGTACGAGGTGCGCTATGTGGCCATCTCCACATACTACCACGACTATCTTGGTGTGAAGATGACCAAGGAAGAAGCGCGGAGGATGGGCATTACCTTGGAGAGGCCCGAGTTCTTGGCGGTAAGTATAAAAGATTTTTCATTATGCTTTCATATATTATGCTTTCATTATGCTTTCATTACCTTGTGGTACATTATGCTTTATGCTTTATGCTTCCATAACACCAATTTGGACACACCTACATGCCATTATGCTTTTATTATGTAGGTGTGTCCAAATTGGTGTTATGGAAAAGACAATTCCTGGGCGGCATTGGTGGATCTTTGGTGTGATGAGGCTGGAGCCTGGGCGGCTATGAGAACCAAAAATAAGGCTAACCGAGGGACGGAGGGAGTACATGCTCAGGGAAACCGAAACCACTATCTCCACAAGGCAGTTAATGTATGACTAACCCCATTAAACGTTCTTCTTCTTCTATTTACCATCACTTTCTTATGTCTGACTAACCTCTGTTTGGTGGTGCAGGAGGAGAAACTGAAGCGGCCGCTCTCACACATGCAGGCGTGGGAGATCGCCCATACGTGGAAGGACCCCAAGCCTGGCGAGCCCAAGTACTACGGCAAGAAGACCGCAGGGAGGAAGAAGGCCTACTCCGAAGCGTATCTGAAGTTACATCCTGACACACCTGACCCCATTACGGCGCCTCTGGACGACATGGCGGTGGTGAGGATGGGGCCCAAGGAGCACAGTCGGGAGGCGGTTCTCGATGATGTGATCACTCCTAGTATCTCCTACACACAGCTTCGTCGGATCTACCCGAGCCTGAGCCAGCGCACGAGCCAGCCAGTGACCAGTACATAGTCCCTCTTTCAGGAGCAACAATCTGTAAGTATTTTCCCTCTTATCTTCATTGCTCACTTCATTTTCCGCATTTAGTAGTTTTATGAGTTCCATCATGTCATACCGTAGGCCTACCTGGAGTACACACGCCAAGAGACCATGGCGTGGCATCAAAGGATTTATGAACACCAAGTGCAGAGGGATAGCCAGATGCAGCAGGCTTTTCAGGATATGGCGGCCGGCAGGTGTCCTCAGTTCCCTCCAGCACAATGCCCTCCAGCACAACCAGTGCTGATGAGCTTTGAGGAGTTTGTGGCACAGAACGCTGGCCCCTCGCCGGTTAGTTCATCCCCAATTTATTCACCCAAAGCATGTCATGCCTTTCAACACAGTCATATATCCCGTGCATATGTCTTTTCAACATCCAGGGAACAGGTGGATCTACCATTGGCGGTGGTCTTCGCAGCACTCTAGAGACACGGAGCCCGACCACTTCGATCCACGGAGGCGGAGGCAGAGGTGGAGGCAGTCTTGGTGGTAGCGCTGCCGCTAGCAGTGACGACCTGGGCTTCAGCGGTCTTGGTGGTGATGACCTCCGTGGTGCTCGACGTCCTGGCGCTTAAGCCTTTGGGTCACATTGTGGCAGTCTTGGTGGTGATGATACTTATATGCTGGTGATGTTTCTTATTGTTGTTTGTGAGATTCTTATATGCTTGGTGGTGATGATACTTATATGTTTATGCTTTGCGATGCTTCTTATGATGTGTGATGATGAATTTGTTGTGTGATGCTGCTGGGCTAGCTGTTATGTGATGCATATATTTGCTGTGTGATGCTGTATATATTCAAATGAATTGAGCTGAAACAAAACAGAAAAAAAAACAGACAGAAACTATGTCGACGGCTAGGCCGTCGGCATAGAGCTGCCGTGAGCTCCCAGTGGCTGCCACGTGGCAGGTCTATGCCGATGGCTTAGCCGTCGGCATAGTTTCAAACTAAGCCGACGGCTAGGCCGTCGGCATAGGCTTGCTCCAGGAGCTCCCAGTGGCTGCCACGTGGCAGGTCTATGCCGACGGTCTAGCCGTCGGCATAGTTTCAAACTAAGCCGACAGCTAGGCCGTCGGCATAGACCCGCCCCAGGGGTGACGCCTGCTCGCCACATGGCACGTCTATGCCGACGGCCTAGCCGTCGGCTTAGTTTGAAACTATGCCGACGGCTAGGCCGTCGGCATAGACGTGCCACGTGGCGAGCACGCGTTGGTCAACACTTGACGGCGGCCACCGTTAGGCGATAATGTTGCCGAGATGTATGGACACCGTCGGGATAGGTCCTATGCCGACGGCCTTTCTATGCCGACGGCCTTCCTAGCTACGCCGACGGATATGTTACCGACGGCCCTATGCCGACGGGGGCCGTCGGCATAGGCCTGTCCCGACGGCCATTCAGGGCTATGCCGACGGCCCTGGCCGTCGGCATAGGGTGCGATTCCAGTAATTATTCTCGCCTCCTTAATTACAATGACTCGTCATCAAACAGTGGATGACTGAAAGCACAAAACTGTAACCATATTCGGAAGCCATTCATCAGTTACAGTGATGGATCGTACTACACTGACAATGGATTGATATTTTTGACCTGGCACCACCACCTTCACCTACATCCTCCGCGCAGAGCCACACGCTCCTGAAGCTTCCTGTGTCCTCACCGCCGGCCCGCCCGCGTCTGCTCCGCTCCACGGGAGACTGTTTCTTTCTCTATTTACAATTGAACTAACACCAACTCTAACGGGGCGACTCATTTCGTTCGCGGACGTCCGTTTGGATCGGCACGAACACAAAAATCGGCCAAACGCTTTGGTTGAGATCGAGGAGTACAAACGTTGGTTCATGACCTCCCTGTTTCCCTCTTTAACCTAACTTATTTCTGGTCTTTTATTTTTGTTTTGGCCCATTGGGCCTTTAGATCAATACCAACACGTGGATGTTGCCGCCTAAGGTTTGGCTGTTCAGGAATCTAAGATACCCCCTCTTTCCATCTATATAGGGCCTAATGCGTTTTTCGAGGCTAACTTTGACTGTTGATAAAAAATATACTACATGACATGCATAATGTGAAAATTATATCATTGAAAGCTCCTTTCACATACGAATTTGATGATGTGCTTTGTGTAAGTTGCATGTCATATATTATTGCTCTAACATTTGGTCAAAGTTAGCCTCGAAAAACGCATTAGGCCCTATATAGATGGAAGGAGGGAGTATGCCGTATGCCAGTATGGCCATGGTCACTTTGCATCAGCCGCATAACAGTAGTCACACTCTCTCTTCTGCATTCAAAGGACCCGCACGCTTTGGTCTCAACTTCTCTGTGCAACAAGGTCGTGGCTCATAGCATAGGGTTCAGTGTCCTAGGCGATGTTGCTTCCCACCTGCTCTAATCGAGCTTCATGCGTTACCTCCGCATGCATCTCTAGCTGGGTGGATCGACTATGTGCTGTTTTTGGAATATGGGGACTTTGGCGACCAAAGAGTCTATAACATTGTCATTAGTCGGGCCTGATACGATGAGGGGAAGAACGCAATCAGGACATGTCGTTACGAAGACTACTTGCGCAATTAATATGATTTCCAATTTTAATTGCAATCAATGCAATTAATAGTATTGTTTCTAATGTTAATTGCGGTAATGTTGTTTCCAAAATTATTGCAATTAATATGGTTTCCCAAATTAACTGTGGTTAACACAATTAATGAATAGTATTTCAATTTGTTGGTGATGTGATGATTCATCATTGGAGAGGCATCGGATGTTGGATATAGATGATGAAATGACTGCGATATTGTTTGGATTCATCAAAATTATGTTTTTATAAGTTGTATCACAGATTATTCTATGGTCATGGTTCGTTTGTAGCCGATGTCTCATTTTTTCAAGATAGTATTACCTTCCTCCCATATTAATTGTCTTAGATTTATGTAGATACGGATGTATCAAACACAGAAACGTGTCTAGATATATCTGTATCTAAACAAATCTAAGACAATTAATGAGGTAGTATATCATAACATACTTTGGTACGTAGCAAAGAGAGGATGCTTTCAGGTCTCTTGTTAAAAATTGTGGGCTGTTTGATATTGGTTATAGTGGTCCTGCTTATACTTGGCGTGGTAGGCAACATACTTCTAAGCCCATTCATAGACGTCTTGATCGATGCTTGGTCAATTCTAATTGGTATGCTTTTTATCCTAATACTAAAGTGCTGAATCTTCCTATTATTCTTGGTGACCATGCTCCCATTTTAATTTCCTCGGAAGGTAAACTTGCTAGGCCTAGACAATCTTTTAAATTTGAAAACTGGTGGCTTATGGAAAAAGATTTTCACTCTTTTGCTAAAAATAATTGGATTTCTAGTTCCCTGACCTCTTTTGCTGCAAAGTCATCTTCTTTGGCAGGATCTTTAAAAGTCTGGTGCAAGAAGAAAAAACCTCTCCAACAAGAACTTGCTGAGCTAGAATCCAGAATCAAGGATTTGCAACAGCTGCCTCTCCACCAACAGGACCATGTTTTGGAAAGTACTCTTACTAATAGGTATGAACTTACGCTTTCCAAACTCAATCAGTTTTACAGGCAAAGAAGTAAAAAGTCTTGGGCTGTAAAAGGTGATCGCAACGCAAAATTCTTCCATCAGGCTGTGCTCAAACGTAGAAAAATAAATACTATTTGTTCTATCAAAGATGAGCATGACAATATTCATTTCAAAACGGAGGCCATGATGCAAATGTTTGTTAATTATTTCAGACACATATTTTCCTCTCCTAACACTTATGCTGGCAGGCCTTTTTCTTCCCCTATTTGGACTAATGACAACAATGGTCCTACTTATTCTATTCCGGACAAGACTGAACTTTTGCGGATTCTTAAAGACATGAAGCTTAATGCTTCTCCTGGTCCTGATGGGTTCAATGTAGAATTTTATTTAGCTACTTGGGATTGGATTGGGGATGAGATAACTCAGTGTTACGGCATATCACTCTCAAGGTAGTTTTGGTGATTGATGATGACATGTTTGCGGACTAATCTTGTGCGTTGAATTATTCTCAGATTCTCCCCTGGCACGAGACGCTTTCTTCCCCTCGGAGTGTATTTCAAGACGGTGTAGCTCTTTCATTTCTTTCTAGGTGGACTAGTTGCATAGAGGGCACCGTACTATCAAGAGGGGGTCCGCTGGGGTTTTGCTTGGGTGGAATCATCACGTACACATCAGCTTCTCACCCTCCGAGCTTTTCCTGTCCATTGAAGATATCTCTCCTCTCTTCCTTGCTCTGTCTAGGTCTAAGCGGCAGTATCGCGCACCCAACAGTAGTACCGCTGAGAAGCCACAAGCGGCAGTACCGCTTCGCAGCGGTAGTACCGCCGTGGCTCCACAGCAGTAGTACCGCTGGGAGCCTGGCACCTCCGTTGGTCCTCAGCTTATTTGAGAGATCCCTTCTCTCTCTCGCGCGCGCCCCAGCGGTAGTACCGCACTGCCTGCGGTACTACGGCCGAAGGGTCACAAGCGGCAGTACCGCTCCACAGCGGTACTACCGCCCTTGACCCCACTGCCGTAGTACCACTGGGTAGTTTGGCTCCTACCGCCTCGATTCGAGAGGTCTTTTTCTCGTGTCGGGTTTTGCGGCACTAGTCACGGTTGTAGTGGCGGTAGTACCGTTCCAGGAGCGGTAGTACCGCCCTACCACCGCGGTAGTACCGCATTTGGGTCCGTTCCCTACTAAGTCTCCTCAGCGCGGCAGTACCGCTGGTTGGCGCGGCAGTACCGTCGCCTGGCGGTAGTACCGCCCCCTCTCAGCGGTAGTACCGCCCCCTCTCAGCGGTAGTACCACCCTGTGCGGGGCTGGTTGGTGGGTGGCAACGGGATTGTTGCCCCCACTATAAAAGGGAGTCCCCTTCCTCCTTCTCACCTACCTCTTCCTCCCCCAAGCTCCATTTATTGCTCAAGCTCCATTAAATACTCCAAGCTTCATTTCCGCCCGATCTATCTCTCTAGCTAATCAAATTTGTTGATTTGCTCGGGAGTGGTTGAGAAGGCCCCGATCTACACTTCCACCAAGGGATTTTCGATTCCCCCACTCATCCCTAGCGGATCTTGTTACTCTTGGGTGTTTGAGCACCCTAGACGGTTGAGGTCACTTCGGAGCCATATTCCATTGTGGTGAAGCTTCGTGGTCTTGTTGGGAGCCTCCGATTAAGTTGTGGAGATTGCCCCAACCTTGTTTGTAAAGGTTCGGTCGCCGCCTTCAAGGGCACCAATAGTGGAATCACGGCATCTCGCATTGTGTGAGGGCGTGAGGAGAATACGGTGGCCCTAGTGGCTTCTTGGGGAGCATTGTGCCTCCACACCGCTCCAACGGAGACGTACTTCCCTTCAAAGGAAGGAACTTCGGTAACACATCCTCGTCTCCACCGGATCCACTCTTGGTTATCTCTTACCTTTACTTGTGCAAGCTCTTTATTGTTTCTACCGTTGCTTGCTTGTATGCTTGTTGTTATTGCATCATATAGGTTGCTCACCTAGTTGCACATCTAGACAACCTACTTTGATGCAAAGTTTAATTTGGTAAAGAAAAGCTAAAAATTGGTAGTTGCCTATTCACCCCCCCTTCTAGTCAACCATATCAATCCTTTCAATTGGTATCAGAGCCTCGTCTCTTTATTAAGGACTTTACCGTCCAAAGAGTATGGTTGATACTGTAGACGGTGTGGAGGAACACTCCGGTGTGAATCCGATCTCGTCTACGGGAGATGGGGGAACTTCGGTCTCTCGTGAGGAGTTCAATGTGGCCTTGGAGACATTGAAAACCTCCATGACGACCGAAGTTGAAAGCATGTTTACTAAATTTCTTGAGGGGCTTAAACTATCCACCGCACCGTTGAAAGTGGGTGATTCCGCCAACAAGGTGTCGGATGCTATCCCCGACAAGGGGGAAGCTAGTAGTGAAAAGGCTCCTTCTTCTAGTGGCAAGAATGGCACCGGCATCTTTGCCCATGTGGAACCACCACTTGTTTATGGTGGACCGGTTCCTTCCACTCATTTGAATCATGCCGGTCCTCCCTCTAAGATTGTGAAAAATGAGGATTTTGATTCTTGGGTTTACCGCTTTAAACGTCATTTAAATCACGTGAACACTAACCTTTGGAGAATCATTGAAGAAGGTTTCTATCCACATGATCCAAGCAACTTCACTCCTCAAGAAGCCGCGGACAATCAATTCAATGAGAATGCTCTCTTCATCATTCAAGATGCAATTCCACCCGAAGACCTACCTCATCTTCGTCCCTTCGCCTTGGCCAAAGATGCATGGCATTGTGTCGTGTCTCTCTACCGGGGAAGCGCAAGCATTCAACGCTCCAACTATGAAGTGGTACAAGATGAGGCCGATGAGTTTGCAATGAAGGAAGATGAAGAACCTCGTGAGATTTATCGGAGAGTAACCAAACTCACGGTCTCACTACGAGATCACGGGAGCAAGGACACAGATGACAATTGGATCAAGCGCAAATTCCTCAAGGCAATGATGCCCTACCACAAGGCCATGTCCTCCGTCATTCGTCAAAGACCGGACTTCCACACTTTGACCTCAAGCGAAGTGTTGGATGAGTTTGTGGCCATGAACATTTTGGACAAGACCGCCGACAATGCGGTGCTCCGTTCTCAATGGGCAAAGAAGCCTAACCTTGCATTGAAGGCCAAGCTCACCGTGGAAGAAGAAGAATAGGAAGAATAGGAGAGCAACCCCGAAGATACGAAGTATGCATATCATGAACACATGGCACTTGCTTCAAGGCAATTTTGGAGCAAGAAAAACTCGAGGCCCAACTTTAGCAAAAACAACTCGAGTGGCACAAGGGGCAAGCAACATGTAAGAACTTGCTACAATTGCGGCAACGTGAGTCACTTCGTTGCGGAATGCCCGTATGAGAAGAGGGAAGACAATGGTGGCAAACTCATCCGAAAGGACAAGGCCAAGTCGTTCCCCAACAAGAACAACTTCACCAAGAAGACTCCTCCCAAGGCTTTGGTTGTGCAAGAAGAGTACAATGAGGATGATGACGATGATGAAGATGATGAGTCGGTTGCCATGGCCTCCGTTGCCATTGCAACAACATCACGGGTGTCTCTCTTCGACTCACCCAACGAGAGCATCACCGCCAAGTGCCTCATGGCTAAAGCCACCAACAAGGTAACCTCCAACATCAAAACTACCATCATTAATCATCCTTCCCAAATGGATAGCATTAATGAACTTGAGGGAGCTAATGTGGAGGCTAACGAGTTTGAGGCTTTTATGGGCAAACTCAAGGGAAAATCCAAGAAGCACTTTGTTTCTCTCTTGGAACAACTTGGTGAGGCCAATGACATGATCGAGGCTCACGAAGACACCATCTCTATGATGGAAGGGCATAGTCGTGCCTATGCCGATGAGATTTCGGATCTTTCCAATGCTCTTGAGGAAGAGTGTCGTCTTCGTTTGGCTCTTGAGGAGTCACACAACGTTGATCATGCTAAGTTAAAGAAAGATTATGATCATGCCCTCATTGTTTCTCGTGTGCTAAATTCCGAGAAGGCCAAACTCGGGGTTGATCTTGCTAGACTCAAAGAGGAGTTTGATATACTTTACAAGGCCCACAAGGCCTTGAAGGATATTCACGCTAGTCTCAAGGAGTCTCATGATCAACTCCAAGTGAAGCCAACTAAGGAGAAAGCAACTTTTCCTCGTATGGTTTTAATTGATAATGCAAATGCTACTAACCCGTGTTGTGAGCATATACATCTTGTTGAGGAAAATGCTAAGTTGAAGGAGCAACTTGAGAGAGGTCTTGCGACTTGCATACAAGGCAAGAAGAACCTCAACGATCTCTTGATCAACCAAAAGGGAGGTGTGGCCAAGGAAGGGGTTGGGTACGTGCCCGACTCCAAGAACAAGAAGAAGAATGACAAGACCAAACGACCTCCTCCCCTCATGCAAACCTTTGTGAGGGAGGGAGAGAGTGCCCCCGAGAAGAAGAAGAAGAACAATGTCAAGAAGGGCAATGTCATCCCTCCCAACAAAGCCAGTGATTTTAATCCTTCTTATGTGTTATGCCATGCTAGTGATGGGCATGTTTATGCCAAATTTGTTGGTTCTCTTCATGAGTACATTGAATGGTCTATTTGGGTTCCTAAGACCCTTGTTACTAACATCAAAGGACCCATTACAAAATGGGTACCTAAAACCAAGCATTGATCTCTTGTAGGTGTTTGCTTCCGGTGGTGGATCATGGTTGCTCGATAGCGGAGCTACAAATCATATGACCGGAAGCAAGGACTTTGGTGGTGGACGTGCACAAAGTTCCATCTATGCCCACCAATGTCGAGTGGGGTGACGCCTCATCCTCTAAGGTATTGGGACTTGGCAAGGTGGTCATCTCTCATGATCTCACGATTGAGAAGGTCATGCTTGTTGAGTCCCTTGCATACAATTTACTTTCCGTTCGTCAACTTGCAATCATGGGCTTTACCACTTTCTTTGATATCGATACCGTGGCCCTCTTGTGGAGCAAGACTCTTAAAGTAGCTTTTGTTGGGCATGTCGAGAATGGTCTATATGTGATTAACTTTTCGAAGCGACCCACTAAGACCGTGACATGCCTAATGGATAAAGTTGATGTGGGATGGCTTTGGCATCACCGTTTAGCCCATGTCAATATGAGATCTTTGCAAAGTCTTCTCAAGGGGGACCATGTCCGTGGACTAACGAATGTTAGCTTTGTTAAATATCGTGCTTGCAGTGCCTGTATCGAAGGAAAGCTACATGAGAAGGCTCACCCTCCCACGACTATCATTTATTCAAAGAGGCCCTTGGAGCTCCTTCACATGGATCTTTTTGGGCCCCCATCCTTCGATAGTCTTGGAGGTAGGAAGTATTGCTTGGTGATTGTGGATGACTACTCAAGGTACACATGGGTGTATTTCTTCAAGAGGAAGAGCGAGACCCAACAAACCGTCATTGACTTTGCAAATGAAGCACAACGTCAACACAATGCAAAGATCTTGACAATAAGAAGTGACAACGGCACCGAGTTCAAGAACTACACCTTGGATGAATTTCTTAGTGATGAGGGAATCAAGCATCAATATTCCGCACCATACACCCCTCAACAAAACAGTGTTGCGGAGAGGAAGAACCGGACGTTGATGGATGCGGCAAGGACCATGATGGCGGAGTTCAAGTCTCCATACAACTTTTGGGCCGAAGCCATCAACACCGCGTCTCATGCATCCAATCGGCTCTACCTCCGCAAGGGCTTGAACAAGACCCCATATGAGATACTCACCGGTAACAAGCCCAACCTCAAGTACTTCCGGGTATTTGGGTGTAAGTGTTTCATTCTCAAGAAAGGTGTTCTGTTGTCTAAATTTGAGGCTAGAGCTTATGAGGGCATATTTGTTGGTTATGCTACAAACTCTCATGCTTACCGTGTCCTCAATAAATCCACGGGACTTATTGAGGAGACGTGTAACATGGAGTTTGATGAGAATAACAGCTCCCAAGTGGAGCAAAGTGGCACTTGTGATGTAGGTGATGAAATTCCTCCTCAAGCCATAAGAAGAATGGGTGTTGGTTTCATCCTACCCATTGAGGAACCCCTTGTGGCCGAAGGAGAAGGACAATGCTCCACTCAAGTGGAGCCATCATCAACCCAAGGCCCACACGCTTCCGAAGAACAAAGTGAAGGCCCTCAACCTCATGAACAAGACCAAGGGCAAGATCATACTCAAGACGGTGTTGACACACCAAGTGATGCCCAAGGTCAAGTTCTCTCCCCCGAGCAAGTTCAAGATCAAGAACAAGTTCATGACGGCGCTCAAGATGATCAAGTAACCGCTCCTCAACTCACCACCGAGGAGGAATTAGAGCGTCGTGCCGCCAAGGTTGCTTCCAAGCTCTCCACCAAGGATCATTTCATGACGAATGTGCTTGGAAGCTTAAGAAAGGGGGTAAGCACTCGTAGACAATTAGCAAATTATTGTGAGCATCACGCGTTTGTCTCTTGTGTGGATCCCCACAAGGTCTATGCGGCGCTAGAAGATCCGGATTGGCTCAATGCCATGCACGAAGAACTCAACAACTTCGAGCGCAACAAAGTGTGGAGATTGGTGCCAAGACCAACGGGGAACCATAATGTCATTGGAACCAAGTGGATATTCAAGAACAAGCAAGATGCCCATGGGATTATCATTCACAACAAGGCTCGTTTGGTAGCACAAGGCTACTCCCAAGTTGAGGGTATCAACTATGGTGAAACATTTGCTCCGGTTGCTCGTCTTGAATCCATTCGCATGTTGATTGCATATGCTTCTCATCATAACTTTAAGTTACAACAAATGGATGTGAAGAGTGCTTTTCTTAATGGTCCCATTAATGAATTGGTTTACGTCAAGCAACCCCCCGGGTTCGAGGATCCCTACTTTCCCCATCATGTGTATCAACTCGATAAGGCACTCTATGGCCTTAAACAAGCCCCACGTGCATGGTATGACCACCTTACCGAGTTGTTACAAGACCGTGGTTTTGAAGTTGGGCTAATCGACCCCACTCTTTTTACTAAGAAGGTCAAAGGGAGTTGTTTGTGTGCCAATTATATGTTGATGATATTATCTTTGGTTCTCCTAACAAAGCTTTCAATGAGGAATTTGCCGCTCTCATGACCTCAAAGTACGAGATGTCCTCCATGGGAGAGTTGAAGTTCTTTCTAGGGTTCGTAGTGAAGCAAAGAAGAGAAGGAACTTTCATCAATCAATCCAAATACACTCAAGACATGCTCAAGAGATTCAAGCTAAGTGACGTCAAGCCGGCTTCCACTCCAATTCCCACCAAGTGCCAACTTGACTTAGATCCCAATGGTAAAGTGGTGGATCAAAAGGTATATCATTCCATGATTGGATCCTTGCTTTACCTTTGTGCATCTAGATCGGACATCATGTTGAGTGTGGGAATTTGTGCACGGTTTCAAGCCGCACCTAAGGAAAGTCACTATGTGGCGGTCAAACGAATCTTTCGATATTTGGCTCATACCCCAAACTTTGGCTTATGGTACCCAAGAGGATCAAACTTCAAGCTTGTAGGGTACTCGGATTCCGATTGGGCGGGAGACAAAGTGGATAGGAAGTCCACTTCCGGAGGGTGCCAATTCCTTGGTTGCTCTTTGGTAAGTTGGTCTTCCAAAAAGCAAAGTTGTGTGTCTCTCTCGTCCACCGAAGCGGAGTATGTGGCGGCCGGTAGTTGTTGTGCACAACTCTTATGGATGAGGCAAACTTTAAAGGATTACGGTGTCACTTGTGACAAAGTGCCTCTTTGGTGTGACAATGAAAGTGCCATCAAGATCTCTCTCAACCCAGTGCAACACTTCAAGACGAAGCATATTAAGATCCGGTATCACTTCATCCGGGATCACATTAGGCAAGGAGAGATCGAGCTCAACTACGTCAACACTCATGATAACCTTGCAGATATCTTCACGAAGCCCTTGGATGAAGCAAGATTTCGCAAGTTAAGGCATGAGCTAAATATCATTGATTCGAGCAATGTTGCTTGAACTCGCGCACACCCTATCACGCTCAACTTGTTGTCTAGTTTAGGTGTATGCATGGACATAGGGGGAGTGTTGTTCTTTCAATGAACTCTCCCTCCCCCCATTATGCATAAATTGATCAAGTCTTTCACCTTAGCCATTGTTGATGGCACTTGTGCTTCAAAGACGAGTTTTGGTCATGGGCCCAAGGTTAAAATCTTCGCAGTGCCATACCTTTTGACTCAAACATAGGTGGCCTCGGCCACCGCCCTCTTTTGAACAGGCGTGTCTTGGTTGTTTGCTGTTGTGCTTTGTTGTTTCTCTCTTTCCGTTTTTGTCGTTTCGTCGAGCTAAAGCCGTGTCTGTTTAGTTGTCGTGCCGTGCTGGGCGGTACTACCACTGGTGGTGCGCGGTACTACCGCCCCCCAGCGCAGTACTACCGCTGAGGGACGGGACCTGAGGATTAAGTCGAGGCAGGGGGAGGTTTCTTCTCCTCCATACCCATTCACTTCGCCCCTCTTGTCTCTTCCTCTCTCCAGCCTCCTCTTGCCGCGGGAGGGCTCCGGCGGATCTCCGTCTCCGGGGCGTCCCTCTCCATTTCCTTTGGTGGAGTCGATCCCCACCTCGTCCTCTTTCCATGGATGCCGGTATTGCCCCTGTTCCTTCTTTTGTTTTGTCTCCTTTTAGTTCTTGTTTCTTAGGGGCAATGGTGGTTGCATCTCTAGATTTTTGACAAAATCTAGGCATGAGTTGGTTGGAGAAGGCAACTAGACTTTCTAGATTAGAGTTTGGTAGGATTATTTTTGAATTTGGTAGGCCGGTAGTGCCGGATCTGACCACGGTAGTAGGAAACCACTGTTTCACCGCCTCATGCTATGAAACTGCTGTTTATCCGCCTCAAGCCGTACTACCGCTCCCTTTGGAGCAGTACTACCGCTTGACCTAGAGCGGTACTACCGCTCCCTTTGGGGCGGTACTACCGCGGGCAGGTCACGGTACTACCGCTGCATGCCAATTTCCATCATTCTCCTGCCTTACCTTGATCTTTTTGTTGTGTTTGTTGGCTTATGCTCGTTCTTTCTGGTTGTTTCGCGTTGTTCTTGTGTTTGGCTCCAGGTGATGACCGTTCCGAGCAGCAAGGTCGCCGTACCAACCCCGGGCGTGCCACATCAAAATGCTACCACACCTCAGAGCCTGCCGGTGGTTCCTCGAGCACCCAACCGCCTCCAGCAAGTGCTACTGCAAGTGTTCCTCCACCTCCTCAGCAATCGAAGCGAGCCGCCAACAAGCCAAAAGGGAAGACTGTGACTGAGATGACCAACAAGGAGTTTTGGGAGAAGCGTCGCCGCAACCCCTATGCGGTGGACCAAGAACCCACTTTGGTCAACCACCCGTTCTGGAACCGTTTTCAGTTTGCCATCTACTTTGATGTGATCAAGGCCAAGAAGAATCTTTTTGTTGATGTTCGCTCCATTGACACTGATGCTATGGAGAAGGATCCGGAATACTTTGGCGAAGCTCTTCAGATGTGCACTCGGCTAAACATTCTCAGGATCATGCAATTCAATAAGGATTTTGATGCGGATTTGGTGGCTCAATTCTATGCCACCGTCCACCTTGGGACGGATGTCGACAGGACTCTGACATGGATGACCAATGGCAAGCTGCTTTATGTCAAGTGGAAGGCTTTCATGGAGTTACTTGATGTGGTGGATACCGGGCTTGAGACTCCTGTCGGTTTCCGTCCTCACCGCAATGCTACATCCACCCACAAGCAAGCCCTTTGGCCCTACTGCACTGTGAAGGTTCACCCAGTCATTCAGAAGAAGACCTATGAGCTGTCTCTGTATCTGGACATTCTTCATCGCATATTCCGTGAGACTCTCTTCCCTTGGATCGGGAATTTGGATATGGTCCACTCTTACCTCGTGGACATGCTCCTTTTCTGTCAGCATGAGAAGGAAGCAAGCACTGTAGAGAGCCTGGATATCTCTCATGTCATGTGGTCTGAACTTCTATCTGCCGTGTCTGAGCGCAAATGTCCTATCTATGGTCCATTCATCATGAGGCTCATTGAGAGGGCCTGGGCACAGACTTATCCCAGAGTGCTGCTAGAGACTGGAGACTTGGTGTCTCATGAGATCAAGCGTCTGAGGAAGAAGGACAACTGGATAGCGCCTCACACAGGGGGTCCATCTGCTACTGCTGCCACAGGGGGTCCGTCTGCTGCTGCTGCTGCTGCCATGGGGATCGAGGGTGAGGCTGCTACTGATGATCATGAGGAGAACTTTGGCCCCTCTAGTGCAGAACCGTCGTGGGCACAGAAGCTTAAGCGCAAGATGAAGAAGCTTTTCTGCATGGAGTCTCATGGTCAGTACATGAATCATGTGGCGGAGAAGCATGCCAGGACGCGCCACAAGGAGCTCATGCGTCAGATGGGAGCAACTGTTGTCAGTAGGTCTGAGGGTCAGATCACTGAAGAGGAGGACTGGATTCATCAGAATTGCCACTGGACCGACTCCGATGCCGAGCAGTTTTCGACCCACGATGAAGATGCAGAGATGTGATGTTCGAGACCTTCCCCTCCCATCACCTGGAGTCGTAGTGTCACTCTATGCCCTTTTTGGTGTCTCACTACCAAAGGGGGAGAGAGTGTAGGGATTTGCTTCTTGTGTCGTGCTTTGAGTCGTCTTGTGTTTTCTTGTGTGTTCCTTCTTTGGTTTGGTTTGGTGTGAGACCTAAGTCCTAGTCATATGGTGTAAGACATATGCTCCCTATCGCTACCTTATTACTTATGTCACTTCAGAGTACTGTAGTTTATATTGAGATGCATGCTTGTCCTGTTTATTCTCTTCTCTCATATATCTTGTGCTTAGTGTTGTTGGACTATAAAATATAGGGGGAGTGTTGATCCGAATGTGTGTGTCGTGCCTTATCTTGGTGCACACATTTTGGGGGAGCCCGTCTATATTTTGTAGTTCTTAGTTTTATTCATTTTAATTCTTTTTCTTGCGCAAATCCCTTGTTGTCATCAATCCACCAAAAAGGGGGAAATTGTTACGGCATATCTCTCTCAAGGTAGTTTTGGTGATTGATGACAACATGTTTGCGGACTAATCTTGTGCCTTGAATTATTCTCAGATTCTCCCCTGGCACGAGACGCTTTCTTCCCCTCGGAGTGTATTTCAAGACAGTGTAGCTCTTTTGTTTCTTTCTAGGTGGACTAGTTGCGTAGAGGGCACCGTACTATCAAGAGGGGGTCTGTTGGGGTTTTGCTTGGGTGGAATCATCATGTACACATCAGCTTCTCACCCTCCGAGCTTTTCCTGTCCATTGAAGAGATCTCTCCCCTCTTCCTTGTTCTGTCTAGGTCTAAGCGGCAGTACCGCGCACCCAGCAGTAGTACCGCTGAGAAGCCACAAGCGGCAGTCCGCTTCGCAGCGGTAGTACCGCCGTGGCTCCACAGCAGTAGTACCGCTGGGGGCCTGGCACCCCCACTGGTCCTCAGCTTATTTGAGAGATCCCTTCTCTCTCTCGCGCGCGCCCCAGCGGTAGTACCGCACTGCCTGCGGTACTACGGCCGAAGGGTCACAAGCGGCAGTACCGCTCCACAGCGGTACTACCGCCCTTGACCCCACTGCCGTAGTACCGCTGGGTAGTTTGGCTCCTACCGCCTCGATTCGAGAGGTCTTTTTCTCGTGTCGGGTTTTGCGACACTAGTCACGGTTGTAGTGGCGGTAGTACCGTTCCAGGAGCGGTAGTACCGCCCTACCACCGCGGTAGTACCGCATTTGGGTCCGTTCCCTACTAAGTCTCCTCAGCGCGGCAGTACCGCTGGTTGGCACGACAGTACCGTCGCCTGGCGGTAGTACCGCCCCCTCTCAGTGGTAGTACCGCCCTGTGCGGGGCTGGTTGGTGGGGGCAACGGGATTGTTGCCCCCACTATAAAAGGGAGTCCCCTTCCTCCTTCTCACCTACCTCTTCCTCCCCCAAGCTCCATTTATTGCTCAAGCTCCATTAAATACTCCAAGCTTCATTTCCGCCCGATCTATCTCTCTAGCCAATCAAATTTGTTGATTTGCTCGGGAGTGGTTGAGAAGGCCCCGATCTACACTTCCACCAAGGGATTTTCGATTCCCCCACTCATCCCTAGAGGATCTTGTCACTCTTGGGTGTTTGAGCACCCTAGACGGTTGAGGTCACCTCGGAGCCATATTCCATTGTGGTGAAGCTTCATGGTCTTGTTGGGAGCCTCCGATTAAGTTGTGGAGATTGCCCCAACCTTGTTTGTAAAGGTTCGGTCGCCGCCTTCAAGGGCACCAATAGTGGAATCACGGCATCTCGCATTGTGTGAGGGCGTGAGGAGAATACGGTGGCCCTAGTGGCTTCTTGGGGAGCATTGTGCCTCCACACCGCTCCAACGGAGACGTACTTCCCCTCAAAGGAAGAAACTTCGGTAACACATCCTTGTCTCCACCAGATCCACTCTTGGTTATCTCTTACCTTTACTTGTGAAAGCTCTTTATTGTTTCTACCCGTGCTTGCTTGTATGCTTGTTGTTATTGCATCATATAGGTTGCTCACCTAGTTGCACATCTAGACAACCTACTTTGATGCAAAGTTTAATTTGGTAAAGAAAAGCTAAAAATTGGTAGTTGCCTATTCACCCCCCCTTCTAGTCAACCATATCGATCCTTTCACTCAGCTTGTCACTCACTTCTATAATACTGCTACACTTCCCCCTCACATCAATGATACCAATATTGCTCTTATCCCTAAGAAGTTGGTTCCTCTTGTGCCCATGGAGTACCGTCCTATTAGTCTTTGTAATGTGCTTTATAAAATCATTACTAAGTCTCTTGCGAATAGACTTAAGCATCATCTTCCTGATTACATTGACCAAGCTCAACAAGCATTTATTGAGGGTAGACATATTAGTGACAACATTATCATTGCTCAGGAAATTGCTCACTCGTTTTCTCTTAAATCCTGGAAATATGATGCCTTTATGCTTAAGATTGACCTTGCCAAAGCTTTTGATCGTTTAGAATGGAATTTCATTGTTTCTGCTCTGGCTTGTAAAGGGCTGCATGGTCATTTTGTTAATTTGGTTCATGCATGCATCTCATCTCCCTCATTCTCTGTTCTCATTAATGGCCAGCCCTCTCCTAAATTTAAGAGCTTCAGAGGAATACGACAAGGCTGTCCCATGTCTCCTTACTTGTTTGTTCTTGCAATTAATGAACTTTCCATCTTGCTTAATGAAGCTTTGCAGGCTAACCAATTGCAGGGAATTTCTCTTGGACCAAACTGCCCCTCTGTCCATTCTCTTCTATTTGCAGATGATCTTCTAGTGTGTGGGCACGCTACTTATCAGGAGGCTCAGACGATGGCTAGTCTTATTCAACACTTTTGTGCTCTTTCTGGTCAAACTCCTAACTGGAATAAATCTGCCATTCTCTTTAGCAATCATGTTTCTCAGAATATTATTAATGATATTAAGCAAGTCTTTCCTGTTGCTAATCTTGATGCTAATTTCACTCATCTTGGTCATCCTCTAATTTTGCCTGCTAAGAATAGGGGTGCTGCTTATAACTTTGTTTTGGATAAATTTTTAAATAAGCTCCCCTCATATAAAGCTAACATGCTATCTCATGCTGCCCGTCTTGAACTTATTCGCTATGTCTTTTCTGCTATCCCTGTTTACTATATGGCAAACATTCTGTTTTCAAAAAAAAATTATTGCCAAGCTCACTTCTATCATTAGGAATTTTTGGTGGACAGGGATTAGAGAAACAGATTCTAAGAGGAGTCTTTGTCTCAGAGCATGGAAGGATATTACCAACTCCAAGTCTGAAGGTGGTCTTGGAATCAGAAATCTAAAAGCCGTCAATGAGAGTCTTGTTCTTGCTGCGGCTTGGAGGTTAGCTAAAAACCCCTCCTCCCAATTATATTGTGTTCTTCAAGCCAAATATTTTTCTACCACTTCTATTTGGAAAGCTACTAATAATCCACCTAAATCTGCCTTTTGTTCTTCCATTTTAAAAATGCTTCCTAAACTTAAAGAGCATGCCTTCTATCAACTCACCCAAGGTAATGTTTCTATTTGGAGCATGCCTTGGTGCAATCTTTGGAACTCTATTCATGATTATCTCATTCCTCAACCATCAGGCTTTATTTATCCCTCCTTGGTTAGGGATCTTTGGCAGCCTGGGCAAAGGCATTGGAACCGTCAGCTCATTTTCTCTCTTTTTCAGCAACCTTTGGCTACTCATATTATCAACATTGATATTCTCGATGATGATAATGCTGATATTCTTTGTTGGCCTTTGACTCCCAATGGTATTTGCTCTTCCAAAGCTGCTTATAAACTTTGCTTACAAGACATTCATACTAATCCTAGAACTACTCCTCTGGATGTTCCTTTGGATTTGAAAGTTTTTCTTAAAACTATTTGGAAGCAGAAAGATTTATTGCCCAAGGTTAAAACTTTTGCTTGGAGGATGCTTAGCAAAGCTTTGCCCACAAGAATGAGAGCAGGCCGTTTTTCTATTCACATTTCGCAGAATTGTTGTAGATGTGCTCAGCAAGAAGATGAGTTTCACCTTTTCTTTCTTTGTGACTTTGCTAGAGCAGCCTGGTTCTCTGCTCCTTGGTTTCTTAGATCTGACATCCTTGTGCAAGGTCACTCTTCAATGCATTCCCTTCTGATTCACTTTGCTTCTATGGGTCATCCTTATGCATCTTTGCAAAATATTTTCAATTTTATGTGGTGCATTTGGAAGGCTAGAAATGATTTCCTCTTTGAAAGGAAATTTTCTTTTCCCTACCAAATTAAAATTGCTGCTACTAGTTTGAATAATATTCTCCAAGAGGAGATTCTGCCTTCTACTAATATTCAGTCTTTGCAGGCATCTCAACCTGATAATTCTCCTCTTCCTAAGCAAGGCAATACTCTCAAATCAGACCTTCTCATTAATGGTGCTAAAGTGTTTTCTGATGCTGCTTTCAGAACTTCTAGAGTTCCAGGATTTCAGCAAGGTCAATTGCGCACAGGTGTGGGAGTTTACTTTTGTCTTCCTTCTTCTAATAGGGAAATAAATATTCAGGTTCAAGCTTCAGGCCCTTCGACGGACACTCCTCTTCAAGCTGAAGCAATTGCTCTTGCTTGTGCAGCTCAATTGGCGGCTTGCCTTAACATTCAAACTCCTACTTTTTTAACCGATTCTCTTTCTCTTGCCACTGTTGCTGCTGCCAGGAATATTGCTCACTCTTCAGAAAAGAAGTGGCTTCTTTTGTAAACTCTACTTCTAATCTTAATCCCCAAGTTTTTCATATTTCTAGGAATTTGAATGGGGTGGCTCACAATTTAGCTCATCAAGTTTTTCATATGGCTGGAGGACCTACACTCAATTGCTCTTCTCACTCTCATGTCACGGAATCATGTCCTGTAGCTGCCTCTCTTGTTGATTTTAATTTTGCAGGAATTCAGCTTCATAAGGTGTATTGCTTTTAGGAGAAAGTTGATAGCTCTGGGAAGTTCCTCATCTCAACATGATCTGATGGTCTATGCTCGGTTGTTGAAAAGAAGGAGATTGCTGTCAAAGCTGGAATTTTCTTTTCCCCTTCTCTTCCTTTGTTTCTTAGGACATGCTGTTCTTCAGCAAGGATCTTGTTCCTTGCTCTCTCATATGTCTTTATTCAGCTCTTCTTTCTTTACATCTGCAGTTCTTCTTTCTCTTTATTCTAGCAGATGGTGTAATCTTGACTGTAAAATGTTCTGTGCGCTGAATATATTGGTACCTTCGGGTGCCTTTCTCTGTTCAAAAAAAAAAAAGAGAGGATCATCGTACATGAAAATGCTTGACCAGATCAAGAGTGCTGAGGTCACCGGCGATGAGACCGGAAGCACGACGCCTCCTGCTCTGACGGTCGGCGAAGCGAACGCCATGGCTGGCCATTCCCGTGCCGTGCTGTGGGCGGCGGCGGCCATCTTGCCCTCCGTGTACATTGGCGGCACGTCGGCCTGAGCGTACGCCCTCTACACCCACACTTCCTTCGGCGCCAGCCACCCATGGCGCCTGCCGGCGATGGTGCTGTGGGGGGCCTACATGGCGCTGGTCGCGGCGGCGGCGGCGCACATGAGCCTGTTCCTGCCGGACGCGCCCGTCGCGCTGCAGGTGGCGCTCGTCGACGTCGGCTGGGTCTGGGTCGGCATGCCCGTCATGGTGGTGAACCAGGCTCTGGCGTACTTTGGGTCGGCGTGGACGGCCGTCGCCATAAATTGTGTTCTTGGCGTCCTCGTTGCCGGCGTGCTTGGCTTCTGGGTGTGGCTTGTTCGGACGTATGGGAGGAAATAGCTAGCTCGAGCAGCGACGGTGCCCGGAAGAAATCTCAGGAGGGGCGGTGAAGCTGCAGGATGACATGAACTTTTTTCGTTCTTTCTGGAATGCCGCATCATGACCATGCAACAACTTATTTTAGTGCATAAATCATCAGGTATCTGAAAAAAAAATCAGATCAATGTCCAATGATGGGCGCCTGCTGCCTTAAACTCCTTGATGAAATCAAGGTGGCCTTTGGCGAGATGATTCACATTCCTGGTCGCAGCATGCACGCTTTACTGTTAGGTCGATCATTAGCCCTAATAGGTCTGGTTCCTCTGGACCAGATGGCGACGGGAGAAGGCGCTATCTTGCTTGCTTGCAGTATCCCTGGTTTTGGCTCCGTGGATGTTGGTATTCTTGTTGGTTTGGCTCTGTGGATGTTGGTGTTCTTGTTGGTTCGGCATTGCCGCTTTTGGTTCGGGTTTGGTAGGTTTAGCTGTGATGCATCCTCTGCACGAGTCGAGTTCTATCAATACAAATATACAATGATACGTAAGATTTGCCTATTCACGAAAGAAAAGGGTGATGCGCCCCGTCCGAGCTCGCCGGCCGGCACCGTGGCCGGTTGCCACCGATGGCCCCAACCATATAAAAGGAGTGAAAATCGTGTCCGCCTGTATTTTGTAACTAAACTAACTGGGCAGATAAATGTTACTCCTACAGTTTTCTCCTGTTGAGCACAGGTTCAGGTTTTTTCCAGGGATACGCCAATGGCGAACCTAATTTCATTAAAACCGGAGTACAAGATAGCAGGGGTCCGGTTTTAATAACTACAGCCCACTCAAGCATACATGCAAATAACAATGACAGCACAAATACCTTGAGCATGAGGCTTCTTTTATACTATGAACTTATTTTTGCATGGTTTAGATCAGCAAAAGTTAAATGTTCATAGGAAATTAGCTACCTGTCACTACAAAGCACCACTCCCTGTAAACTATAGCTCAAAATCCATACTTGACAACACATCGCTATATAAGGCTGTCTTTACCATGAGAGTCAAGCATTAACATGTCTTTAGCACTTTGAAAGTAAAAATTGCTAAAACTATTTATGTCTCCCTCCTTTTCCGCACCTCCACATCCTGCCCTGTCAATCGCACAAACACAGAAGCCAAAATGGCGCCGTCAAAACCAGAAATGAACATGGGAGAAAGATATTCTGATTAAATGGAATAAAAAATAAGAACATGATCCAAGGAAAACGAACTAAAGCTAACACTGAGTGCCCTGCTTCGCAATACCAACAGTGAGATCAACAACAACACATTTTTATAGAGTTTACTGCGAGTTTGCGACCAGCGCTGAGTCTGCAGGCTCAATCCTGTAGCCACATTCATAACCAAGTCAGGAACTGCATCACAGAATCAGGTGGCACGTACATTAAACTTGGAAGCCAAGAAGACGAGGTTTATCTCAAGAAGTTTTTTGATAAATGTTAGGAAAGTATCTTAGGCTTCCATGTTAGTCAAATTTGGTTTGTTTTCCAAGGTACGTAGCAAGCCTATAAAGAGGAGGTAGCCTGTATTACGAGATTATCAATCAATAAATAACAAACTGCCCCAAGCTGAGAACTAAAAGCCTCTAGCGACACATCTGGGGAGGAGCCCGACATGTCCCTGAGGGCAAGCCTTGTTATCCCATTCAATCTGATCGCAACCCCCATTGCTATCTCCACCGTCGCGCCTACCAACAAGCACACAACACAAACATGTAGCACCATGGCTGTTTTCAACAATCAGTGTATATTGAAGTGACAAGCAGTGGCATGAAGACAGCAGAACATTCTGTTAACATGTGCACGAAGCCATATTAGATCTTTGAGTCACTCAGGGGCGGAAACATATCAAATTGGTTTTACCACATTCATGTCCATATTTGTTAGCTAAACACTGATATGGTTACAAATACAGGGCAGACGAAAAATTCAAATGATACCTATGCGATTCATTCGAATTCAGACATACCCCTAACATATGCAATCAATCAATCAATCAGCTGACGAAACAGAAATGGTCTCCAAATCCAAAAAATTCCTAATTGATTTGCCATCTGATACAAAGCGGATAATACAATTCAAAAGAGGGAAACTAAACCAAATTCGCATCCATTTTGTCTTGTCACTATCTTCGACAGTGAAACTACTATTCAACAGAATACCTAAACCAAATTCTAATCTTATCAATTACCAACTCTAACGCGAGTTGCACAGTGCACAACACCAGCCTCCTCTGTAGTTAGCTAGTATATGTTGATAATGAAGACAGAATACTAGGGAAGAACACACTTATGGAAAAATATGCAGCGATGTTTTGCTAAGGCTAGACATTTGGATGTGTTCACATAAGGTAGTATCTTTGCAGTTATATAGAGAAAATAATCACAATCGAATACATACACATATTAGAAGCTACCTGGGTAACGTATGGCTCACCTATTCAAGTGTCTTCTTTGCAAGGGAGCGAAGGAACATGATAAGTGGTTTCTTTGCCCTGGAAAGCTTTTTATCAGATCCTTCTCCGCTATCTTTATCTCGCGTGCTTTTTTGGACCTCTTGGACTATCCTCACAAGTTTCCTTAGTTCCTGTTGGTAAAATGTCCGTGAAGCTGAGTGATCCAAACATTGAATCATAACAGATACCCTTGAGTTTCTTTAACCACAATATTTTGGGTGGTGAATACCCATCTTAGATGCATAAACTGCTAGGACTATTATAACTGACAGCCTGACATGCTGAACATAGTTTATGTTTGGGATAAGGACTTGGGAGGGGGGGATACAATCATATTAGCAGTTACGGTGGTGTTGGTTAGTTATGATTAGATTATACTTTGGGTCTGACCTCGTCTACATAAAGAGGGGAGCTGCACCTATTTTCTTTGAATGGAGAGATCGAGACAACTAATCCACTATCACTGGTGTCATCCCCCTCAAATCGTTGCCCCAATGGCCTGAAGCACTGCTGCGCCATCAGGGAGGCATCCCTGTCATCGCCACCACTGCCGCATGGAGTGCTGCTGCTACCGTGGAAGGTCTCACTGCCACCACCGCAGAAAGCCTCACATCGACCGGTGTATGGGGTGCTGCCATCACTACAGACCTCTTGCTACTTGATGCAGCACTACTGCTAAGGCTGAATGCAGTCCTGTCGATGCAGTTAAGATGGTGTTGGTTAGTTCTGATAGTATTGGGTTATCTTCACCAATATCTGCAGCACTACTGCTAAGGCTGGATGCAGTGCTATCGATGCAGTTTCTTGGTGCACCACCATTGCTACTTGATGCAGTGGTGTCAGCCTCCCATGCTGTTAAGCTGCAGCCATGGGAAGCATCGCCACAGCTTCCTGGTTTGCTGCTGGTGTTGTTGTTGAAGGCTTTGCCACCCTAACTAGAGAAGGCATCACCTTAGCCGTTCTCATGGGTAACTACCACCAATATGCTGGTTGCTTGGATGGGAAACTTTGGATAAGAAGAGACTATGAGTATGCTTGGTTTTAGTCCAAGATTGGTCTACCAAATACTACCTCCATCCCAAAATAAGTGACTCAACTTTACACTAACTTTAGTACAAAGTTAGTGTAAAGTTGAGTCACTTATTTTGGGATGGAGGGAGTATTTGGCAAGCCGAAATTCTGGTCAAACTTTGCTAGCCCATGAGTTGGTCAACGTTGGCAAGAAAAATGAACTACAGTGGGCAAAGGGGCATTGGCATGACAAAATATTGGCAACCATCCGCAAACACCAAAACTTTAGTCGGGCAAAAAATTGGTAGGGTGTGCTTCGCCCACCATCCAAACATACCGTACAGGTGCAAGATGAATTTGGCGAAAGATGATAGTCTTCATTGCTTAATGATTATGGTAGTGACTCATCTCATTTTATAGAGGTTGGCTTCTACCGTTAGAATAAAATCATAACTAATATGAACCTTCCTAATAATAGGATCTTATTCCTAGAGAGACTAACTGTTGCTAGACTCAACAGATCCAGTTTCCCCAAAACAAATCCGCACTGACCCAGAATCTCACTTCTGATACTTCAGTTATATATCTTCCAAAAAAGGTTTTAGCATTTTATTCAAATTATATTTGGCAAACTATACAGGACTAGGCTATACAGAAGGTCCTTGTTATCTCATACTTCGAGTCAACACATGAACTGACATGTTAGTTGTGCCATCCAATGAACATTTAAAGTGTGCGCATATGATACCTGACGATCAAATTCAACATTATGAATCGCATAAACTTCGTTGGTAACTGGAATGTCTTGGCAGACGAGGCCCTCAAACCATCTATCTGCAATTTCCATATACTCTTGATTTTCCTCACCCTATTGAAATTCAGAAATTCTTAACCATTAGTTCAGTGTTTACTATGTAAATCCAGTCATATTGAGAATATCAGAATATTGGCTACCTCTTTTTCATGAGCTAACTCCCCCACTTCCTCATCTTCAATCGGCATTGACTTGTCTGCCACTTCACTCAATAAGGCTTGTATCCTGCTTTCATCTCCATTCTTCAAAGAATGGATAAGATCTTCCATCAATTCAGGCTGTGCACCGCGAAGTAGGCTTCCTGGTAGAAACTGATCACGTATTAACATAAAATAAATAGCAAATATACGAAAATTGACCTTCAGAGGTGGTTAATTCTTTACTTATTTAATTTAATTTTTTAGGGAAATATATAGAATAAATATAACCTCCAGAAGCAGCTATTATTTACTGATAATGTCTTTCTGAATGATCAATGCATTAGTGATTTTGAACTGGTAGTGTTGTTTGGACTGTAGCCAGAGCACCTACCAATTTTTTGCAAAATGGTTGGGTCTCAATTTGGTCTGTAACCAATTAACATGCCATGTAGCAGCAACCGAGGTCTTAACTTACAAAATTATATCAGGAGCCCATAAATCATCATGATCAAACAACAACAACAACAACAACAACAACAAAACCTTTAGTCCCAAACAAGTTGGGGTAGGCTAAATCATCATGATCAAACATTAAAAGAAATCCTAGTGAAGCAGCATGTGCACACTTTTGGCCAAGCGTAACAGCACATACGATCTAGCTAATTGATTATCCAGCTCACGTAACACACAAGGGTAGTATGCGGGGACGCTAGCATGCTAGTAGCCAATATTTTGGCGGCCGTTTTCGTCGCCCTCGCCCCTCGGCTCGCCCGCATATTTTCAAGAACTGCATGGGCAGATACCGGCTGGGATGGGCAAGCCAAATATTTGGTGTCCAACCAAACTGCAGCCAAAACTCATGGGCATGGCAATATTGTGGCAAAGCCTGCTTTGCCTCAAAACCAGACACATCCAAAGTGCGAAAGATCATTATACAATAAACATCCTTCAAAAAATTGAGGTCATACATATTTCCTTGGAACTAAACGATTTACTCATAAAAACTTAGCATTACTGGCAATACCGCACATCTAAGCCATAATTCAAAACGCTTAAAAGCATCCATACACTGACAGGGCAACATAGGATGCCTTAACCCAACCTCTCAAGTTCAAACTACAGTTAATCTTTCCTGCATGTTTCTGCACTTGTCTAAAAAAGCATTACTTAGTTGACAAAGCTCAAGAAATTGGCCCGGAAACAACCACTAGAAAGTAGTGCTTTCCACGAGACTTCTCCCTCCCTCCTTCCCTCCCTCTCTAGTTAGCACTAGCAGCATCTATATGACTACATTACCTAGCACTTAGCAGTATCTACATGGCTACATTACCAATTTACCAAACTAAAGATTAAAAGCTTTTAACTGTTTAAAGGAAGGCATTCCGACATCTAACAGCTAGCCTGCTCCCACAGGTCGATGTGAAATTGGAAAGAACCAGTCAACCACACTACCACAAGACTGAAGATACTACAGGTTGATGGAATCCCTCAAATCTGGCATTCATTCTAAAATTCGAATAGTACTAAGACCCAATCTCCGCGGTCCAGGAAATGCATGGGGTGCAAAAATGAGCATACATACCGATGTAATTGTACTGCCTCCTCCTTCCTTCGCGCACATCGGGTCCAAATTTCTGCAGAGAGCAACAAACACTCAGAAATGTCACGATTGCGCGATTCACCGCAAGCTCCTCATTACCAGAACCATGGGTGTACCTTCACCAGCATGAGAGCGTCCACCACCTCGCGCTCCAGCGACGCGGCCCTGAAAAAAAAACAGAGTTAATCACCTGAAAATCCTGCCAGGCAAGCGGAAGTGGGGGCTGCAAATGGGGGCACCTGACGATGCGCTTGATCTGGGGAGGGGAGAACTTGGCGAGCTCCATGCCCCACTTCACGGCGCGGCGGGCCTCCCGCTTCTTCTCGTTGCGGCTGGGCGCGCCGTCCCCGTCGTCCGGGTCCTCGTCGTCGGAGGGGAGGGGGGCGAGGGGGCGGAGGGCGCGCGTGTAGGCGCGGACGGACGACGAGCGGGGCGCGACGGAGGAGAGGAGGCGGGCGGGCCAGAGGAAGAGGAGGAGCGGGCGGCGCAGCGGCACGGCGGCGGCGGCGGCGGCGTGCGCCATGGCGTACGGTTAGAGGGCTTGCAGCTGCTCGAGCAGTGCATCTGGCGGATAGGGTTTAAACTTTTCTGCTGTTGGGGTTTCTGGAAACCGGGGGAATTTGGTGAAATTTCGGCAAATTTTGAAGATTGTTGTGTTGCGCTACCAACTTGAGGAAAAGTTGGAGTTCTTTTTTTCGCACTTTGTCATGGAACACACACGGTAGATCAGCTCCTCTATAATTTTAGTTTTCTTAAATCTTGGCTTTATGGGCGTCGATGTTGTATTGGCGCCCAAAATGTTCATAAACTAGTTGATTCGCGACAGACATTAATAGTCACCATCTCAATTATTGAATAAGAAGCAACTTGATATTTTCGCTTCGGAGAGTAGCCAAGCGGTTAGCGGTTCTTAAAGTTTTTTCTTTGGTGGTTTAAGTGTGTGAAGAAAGAATAGAAACATTTGAGAAATGACAATTCATCTTGCCGCCTCTGCCATCTTGGTTTCACACAATTATAACAATAATGGTACACTTACGAACATTTGGTTACGGACTGCAGTTTACGGACAGATCTGGCACCGTTTGGTTAGCCCGATGAAAATCATGGTGGAGGCGCAAAAAAAAGTCAGGGAATAGCATCCCAACATGTCAACATGTAGACTTCTCCCGTAGAAATTTTTCCGTAAGTGTAGCATTATTGCAATTATAATGGTGTTAAACAAGAGGGGTATCATGCTTCGTAGAGGATTCAATCATCAATCGTTGTACTGAAATAGTAAAACAATATGAAGGCATACATGAAGACCTGACCCATAAGTCGGGCAACAGGGTGACCATCCTGAATGCTTAGGGAGTTCTCAACCCACGTACTATTAAAATCCAATCTACAGAAATAAGTCTACACCACGGGCCAAGAAAGGCATGTAATCAGATAAATATGACCGGTACAACTGCAAGTTTACTTTGGTTTCTAGTCTCTCCCTTAAAAACATCCTACAATCTATTTTAAAACTTTTTTGGTTCTTTATTTAGTTTACTACTGGGTTAATTTCTATGGGTTAAGATGATATTGATTTGACATTATACTCCAACACCCCCCCCCCCCTCATGTCTATACTTTTTTGGAGTTATGACATGAGCAGCGGAAACGAGGGAAGATTGCAATTATTTATTGTGTTTGCTGAGTTTTGAACCCTGAACCTCGTTGCAGTACAGCACAAGAGGCATATACGTGGACACAAATGAACAACATCAAATTTTGGATAAATTGTGAAAGGTAGGACTTGAAATCGAGCCAATAGGCTCTGATGCAATGCACTAGCCAATGAAACCAAAGGTCCGAACGGATGAAAAGGGCTAGGCAATCTGCATACACATTTCAACCTTCCTCTCATGTGTGACGCGGGAAGTCAACACATGAATGGACTCAGAAGTATGCCTCAAGAGGCCTATATGTGGACTCGGAGAGGAAACATTACTTTTAGATAATTTGTGAAAGTCGGGACTTGAACTCAAGACCTTAAACTTTGATACCATATTAAGCGTGCACTAGCAAACACATTGTATTACCATATTAAGCGTGCACTAGCGAACGCATTGTATATGGTCTAATGTCATTTAAATATCAAGTTCAAAGCAAACATAACTTTTCCAACAAATTACTGAAATGACAAGAACATGTATATACCGCAGTCTACTTGATTGTACATAATTATACACTAGAAACCACTATCAAGATATTTGTAGAACTTGTATGATTTACACATATGGGCCACTATATTTAAGAATATTAAAAGGTACACAAACGCACACATATATACTATAATCTATAATCTATAATACCTAAATAGTTCATCCCCACTACCTTATTTCTTTTGACATGCAAACTATCCACCTAAGCAACCACTCGCATACAGCCACGTCATCTATGACCCCAAATAATTTTATTCGTGCCTCCATGTCATCCTCTTTTGCTCTACTCCCCGGTGATTTAAATTTGTGGCTGCCTTCCCGATTTGTTATTATGGCTGGGCTGTACGTCCTCTCTTCAATTCTCTGTCTCCTCCAATTCTACCCACTCGAACAGATCAAAAGCCACTTTGACTTAATTTTTTATTGAAACAACTGTGTCGTTCCCTATCCTGATTGTTCCTTTCATCTTCCGTGAATCAATAAGTCTCTACTCAATTGGACTTCAAGTCTAGAAATCAAAACTCCCTTTACATCCTCACCCCGATGTACTATATACTGCTATATGAGGATGGTGGCTTCTGTAGTCTGCTTCAAACCCGGCTTCTCCCCTCCGTAGATCGGGATGTAGCGGCGTCCGGAGGGAATCGGCCGGCGGAGGCGGCGGCTACACAATAGCATGGAGAGCGGCAGCACATGATCCAGGTGAGTCTCCAACTGTAAATCGCGCTCGCCGGGGGATCGAGCCATGCCTATCCATTCGGTCCACCCGTCGGTCGATCCGCCGGAATCGGTTCATATTATTTTTCTCGAAGATCATCGTCAATGGAGTCCCGGGCCATTAGTCCCAGCGAGACGGCGCTGCCGTACGCGCATCCGCCGTTGGCCCCGTCCGACCCCATGGAGGAGCGCCGGAGCGGGGGCGAGGTGGTGCGTGTGCGTGGTGGTGCAGGTGGTGGGCGGCGATGTGGCGGCGGACATGCCGCGGCTGGCGGGGACGGCGCGGAGTCTGGGCAGGGAAGCCGGCATGTCGGAGAAGACCTCCGGGGCGGCGCGCGGATGAGATGGGGTTCCTCGGCGCCGACGCTGACGGGATCCCCTGGAGCAAAGCATGCTCCAGTGGCAGCGCACCGGCTTCCATTTCTAGCCTGAGAAAAACTAGATAAACCGTACGTGCATGATCCATCCATTCCTCCAGCCATTAATCCCTTCCTTTTGATTGCAGGGCATTGTACTATTTTTTCTCCTTTGATTACAGGTGCACGAAAGTGAGGCCACGGCCAGGAGCTAGGCGGCGATGTACTCTCCATAAATTTCTATTTCTCCTGTCTGAATTAACTTTCTCTCTGTTAATTTTTTATGAAGAATCAACAGATTATGAATCCCAGACTCTGAATGTGTGCGACGGGTTTAGTGGGCATGTGCGACTGTATCCTACACCTTCATCTAATCGATGTATTTGGCACTCTCAAGCGATTGTTATGAACCAGTTACATACCATATCATAGTGAAGAGGTCATCTCAACAAATTATCCATCTTTTATGCTTTCAACACAAAATACAAAGTTGGCTACCTATAGCCACTTCTTATCTTCTCAACCAAGCAGAAAAATGGCCATTTCTAGCCCTCGGTTGCATATACCCGTGGTCACCTAAATCTATCTGGCAAACCAAGTGCACCCCTAATTACACATATATTCATATACCTATTATAGCATCAGATACATGTAACATGTCCCGCAGCAACGCGCGGGGTATTATCTAGTTGATGTAAATGCCATGTGAAATCCATGAAGCTATGAACTTGTGTTTTTTTACATGTCTGACGACAAATAGCTTATTTTACAACATATTATTTTAATTTGGCATGGTGTGTGTATTTTTCAATGACAAACATTAGAAATGTATATCAAAGAACAATATAAGAAACACACAATAGTCAAGTTTGTACTTTTAAGTAAATAAATTATAAGCAAATATGAAAGTTTAGTACAAATATATGAGTCGAGAGGTCTTGTCAGTTGTCATCAAGACCCTAAAGTTGATGGCACAACCCTCTCATTGAGCAGGATGAGGATGGTAACACGCTGCACTACGTATTGTTGTAGGCTGGTTTCTCCTACGTCGTGTAGGCATATACTTTTTTTGCCTTCCCACGACCCCTCCTGGTAGTGTTTACTTCTACATGCACCTGCTTATTCCCGAACCCGCTTCCAAGTCCACACCCATCTCTATGGGCCAGAAGATAGGACGCAGCGATTCAGAGTTCGGGCTCAGCTGCTCCTGAAATCGCTAGCGTTCGTTCCAGTCTCGGTATTCCAAAAAATCAGTCTGATGCGTCTGAACAGAAACAACGAAAAAAGAGGATACAACACGTATATTGTATGAAACAGTGTGTGTTTCGTGGGCCCAGGGCGTAAGAAGGGACGCCACGACGCACGTGGTCTTCCTGGTCTGCTTGCTCCGACGTGTCGACGATGGAAGGTGTCGCGCTAGAGTCCCTGCTAGATGCCGTCAACCGGTGAGTGCACCCTTCCTCGCTGGAGATCTAACGATTTCCGACATTTTTGCTCATAGGACACACCCGAAAGCTGACACCGCGTCAGCCACCGCCCATGGCCATGACTTGTAGGTTTCAACTACGAATGGAGTTTGTTGACAGCCGAGAACATCCAGATTCTGTCCCTCTGGAGCTGGTACCGCCGCGTGATGCCAATCCTGCTGCACTGGCGAACTCAAATGCTGGATTCGGGTGAGGGCAACAAGTCAGTGGCACAAGCCCGGTGAGGCCGCAGTGCGACATGCCCCGTCGAGGGAGCCTTCTTCGATACGGTCTATGCAGCCAACTAGCAGGTCAAACCTCGAGGCACTGGGTTGGACAAAGAGCTATGCACTGAATTCTATTCCGGTTAACTGTACTTGATGAAATTCCCTAGAGGTTGCTCTGCTCTGCGATGTGTGTTTTGCTCTCGTATTTGTACATACGTTTTCAGCACAAAAATAGAAAATTTGCTGGTTTGTGTGTGATGTCCGGGGGTAACTATGTAGTTTTGCTCGGCCGACACTGATTTCAGTTGGGTTTTTTAGGGAGAATACTTATGGAAATACTTTGATTGAAAATTCAGGTTATGTATTGGGAGTGCGCCACCAGACAGAACGTCGTGTCCTTCTAGGATGAGTGCGTTAAAGCACTCAATTCACAAGTACGCGATGAGGTAAATCCACATTGTGAACTGATAATCAAACGGTCAGTCTTTTACTTCTTGTTCTCTGTTCGCAACCTCACAACTATGAATTATGTTTTTTTTTTCCACGGAACTGTGAATTATGTTGATTCTCTTAGGTTATCAGAATGATCACTGACATGTCTAAAGATCAAACATGTAAAGGCAGCTATTGCGGAAGGCCTGGTGCAGCACATTGCCATTGGGGATGTGCCTGAAACAGTTGAAGGGGAAAAGGTTTGTGTCCATTGCATCTGTTGTGCTAAATATTTTATCCTAGAGTAATTCAGGTTAATTTTAGTTTGATGTTGCTTAATTAATTAGGAAGATCGATGGCTCAAAACAGGTGTTCATGTGCAGAACCAAGAAGCAGGGATGAAGAGGTGTCAAGAAAGAGGAACTCACACGAGAAATTCTGAATCTTGAAGGCTCATTTGATGTAATTAATATTTTGAACTGTTGAAGATGATATGTTACTTTTGGCTATTTATCTGTATTTGGAATAATTATTCATGGTAAAACTTGTGTTTAAAATAATTGTCGAAGATGAAATTACATGGGGTTGAGCTTGTGTGCTTAGAATAACTAGTCACAGCAAAATCTAGATGTGTATAGCAGCTAGTATGCAAAGTTGATCATATCAGCTTCTAAAATTGATACAACACAGACTAAGCAACACTGCATATTGGCCTTTTCTGACAGGTGTTTGTTGTTCAGTTTATAGAAAAGTTCGCCAACAAAATTATTCTGTGGCAAGCCTATTCATCCGTTGCTGGAAGTCTTACCAGCTAGCGTGCATTAGCAGCGAGCAGCTAGTTGCATACTTGCATAGCAACAATTATTCTACACAAAGCAGTCCGCATATGTCGGCCTGGCACAACAGGCGGCAGATTAACTCGCGGACGTTGCTAATCCTGCAATTAGCGCTTGCGGACAGTGCGGAAGATGGCGGACACGTTGCAGACCTGTTCACTTGCATCCTGAATCACGAATGCGTTGGAGCAATAATCACGAATTTACGGAGTGTGATTAGACCTGAGCTAGGATTAAGGCCCTATTTGGTTCATAAGTTCTAAGACTTTTTTAGTCTCAACTTAAAAGTCGCTAGTCTAAGTCCCTATATGTTTGGTTCCTCTGACTAAACATGGACTAAAAGATCATGTTACAACTAAAAGTCCCAAAAAGACTCTCCTTGAGGATCTTCTTTCATAAGTCTTAAATGTCCATTTTAAATTCTTATAAGTCCCTTTGTTTGGTTTAGATGGGACTAAAAAAGACCTTTTTTAAGTCCCTAAACCAATAAGTCTCTATAAACAAACACCCTTTAAGTTTTGATTCCCTTGGGATCCACAGTTTTTTTAAGACAACCCACAAATGAAACTAGGTGGGGTCGTGAGGAAGACGAAGTGAGCCGCCTGAGGTGGAAAGCCTGTACAGTAAGGCCCAGGAAAACATCACGGCCGTTGGCCTTTCTTATGGACTGGGACGGCGCTTCCCCAACAAACAACAATAAAATACGGCGGGTCTGTTTTTATTTTTGAGCAAATACGCGAGATATACGGGAGTGAAATACTAGCTAGCGCTGCGATCTCGAGATAAAGCTATGCCTGGGATATCGAGCCCGTGCTAAGAATCAAATTTTCGCAGAAGATGGTTTAATTAAAAATGTAGATATAATAAAAACTAGTGTTTGAAAACAATAGTTCACTCATGGTCATCTACGAATCACATATATGGTCCTATCTACATTTCTATTGATTCAGTCTATGTACTCTCATATATTGCTCATTCATGGTCACTGAGGTTGTAGTTTTGGCTCATGTATGCCGACCACACTGCTAAGAGTCGGGCCCTCCTCAGGGTGCAACTGATGTGGTGATAGCATAAGCTTACGCCAGACACGTCACCACTAGTGGGTGCTATCCAGAGTGGTAGAGAAGATGCACTACTGGTGGATCCATGATGGGCCGACTCCGATGATGGATCTCAGCCATCCTCCCAGAACCGACGAACCATGCCCCAGACTTTGTTCTCGTTGTCTAAGCAGACGACCGGCTCCCATTTGATGGAACCGGACCGACCAGACTCATATCTAATGTTAGTCATGTCGGATATAACCGAAGACGTCTGGAGAGGAACTGGTGTGTGTGTGTAGGGGGGTTTGGAGTAGATTGAAAGTGAAGTGGACGAGAAGAATGGCTAAAGTTTGGTCCGGGGTAGGTATGGGGAGGGGATTTTGCCTGGGTGGGCTGGTCCGATGTATAGGACGCGTCTGGTGGCGCCAAAGTCGTCCCACATATTTGTTGGATACAAGAGGTGCGCGGATAGCACAAACATTTGGGCTGAGTTTGTTGGGTGTCTACTTTTTATCCGGATTATCCGCATGCGCATTTAGAGCATCTCCAATAGCTAAAAAAATTTAAATGATAAGTGCCACACGTGTGGCACAAAACAATCCGGCGTTGATGTTTTTACATTTAAAGTTGCCATCCGAAAAGAAAAAACAAACCCTAAAAAACTTGTCATCCAAAAAGAAAGTTACCATATGTTCGTGTCACACGTGTGGCACTTATCAGGATCAGATAAACTCCCACAATAATCACCTATTGGGGCTCCCCACTAGCACGTTTCTGTTTATTTGCAATGAACGCTCTAGCAAGTCCCCAATAATCCAATTCCTCAGTAGATAACCTGACATCTAGGACCCACTTGTCAATCAGTCGACGATGGTGTGACAGTGCTCCAGTGGCGGCGACGGCGGTCCGGTGGTGCTTCGGCGATGGTCATGTGGATGGCGACACACCGACTTGGCAGTATACCCCCTCCCCCCACTAGGGAAAGATGGGTTGCTTTTATTGGTGATCATGAATAATTTATTGGGGAAAGGGAACTGTCGGGACGCGGAGTATTTGAAAACTGAGCTCACATGCTCTCTAGTGAACAATAAAATCCATTTTTTTAAAAAAAATAAAAAGTTATGATTTTTTTTGTGATAAACATTGATGAATGTTTTCACTTCCTCAGATTTTTGTGAGGACATGACATTCATGTAGGTCCGTGCAAAAAAGAAAATTAATGCTCCAAAAAGACTATTGTTCATAAACCAGTTAAAGCACTTTTTTTGACCCGCCCTGATATCATGATTTTATCGGGGAAAGAGGAGTTGTTGAAGATGCTCTTAGGGTGGCCCGGTCGTAGATGCTCCAAGTTACTTCTACTTTGATGCCCCTAAAAAAGCTTCTATTTTGATGCAAGTGCATAATTATCATTTATTATCAAGATGCTCATAAAATTGTTATTTTATTTGTGGAGATTGCTCTCTCGCTCTTGAAAAAGAAAGATCGAAAAACTTGTAGATCATCTCCCCTCCCCATCCATCCCCATAGCAAAAGACAAAAATGCTATAGTAGCAGCTAGCAACCTCAGCAGCAGAGAACAATGCTAGTGCCGATCCGATGGGGAAAAGAAAGAGGGAGAAAAGCGCAAAAGAAAGCAGAGAGAAATGAAACTGCCCTGCTGCTGAGGCCGGCCTCCTGGCGATGAGCCCCCGCCGCCGCCTCCCCGTGCTCCTCCTCGCCGCCCTCGCCGTCGCCTGCGCCTGCGCCGCCGCCCGCCCCTGCGCGGCCCTCGTCCGCCTCGGCGCCGCCTCCTTCATCGACGCCCCCGCGCGCTTCGGTGAGCAATCGGGCCCCCCTGTCCCCTCCCGCCCCCCAAAAAAACCCCTCTTTTCTGAGCTCCGTCCGTCGGCGCAGGGCCCCGGGTGACCGGCGACGGGATATGCGGGTCGCTGCGCGCCGCGGAGCCCGCCGACGCGTGCGCGCCCGTCAGGGGCGCCCCCGGCGGGAGCGGCGGGATGGCGTTCGTGTTGATCGCGCGCGGGAACTGCAGCTTCGAGGGCAAGGTGCGGGCGGCGCAGCGGGCCGGCTTCGACGCCGCCCTCGTCCACGACGACGAGGACAAGGCCAGCCTCTACTCCAGTGAGTGCCTCTCTCCCCCTCTCCCCTGCTATGCTGATCTACTGTTTCAGCGGTGTCAGTTCACTTGGACACTCGGTAGCTGGCTCTCTTGATCTGAAGCTAGCTTGAAACTAAGTAGATGCGTACTTGGTGAATGGAATTGGCTTCCACTGCCTGCCAAATTATGATTCAAAGCACACAGTTGGATTCCGTGGTAATTGGTTTATGTTTTGGTATGTACAACTATACTTAGGTTGAAATTGAACCAAACATCAGATAATTGGTTAAGAAAATGTAGTAATTAAAGCTGTTTGTGCTGGGGGGTCGAAGGTGAACACTGACTTACAGTTCTCCCTGTTAGTGTTCTACTAGAATTCTAATGTCATATGGCTATTTGGTCACTATTTGTACTCCGTTCGGTAGTTCTGTGATGTTGACTGTAAGTTAGTGGCACTTCTTCTGGCCTGCTACAATTCCAAATGCTTAGCCAACACAAGTGTGTGAATATGTTAAATACAGAGAAAACCGTAAAAGTGTTTGTGATCCCAAACAGACTCAGAGGATCGCTATCATATTAGATGTTGAGCCGTGCAATAGATATATCTCTAGTGCTCATCTTCTCCTCTCTGTTAGTATGGATAAAACATAACAAAAGGTCTGGATGCAATTACTTCTTATGAACTTTAACTAGTCTGAAGAAAAGGAATTTTGTTCTAATTTGCTATCACTAGAAACACATAGCTGAACTAACCCTAGCATGCCATATTATTTACAAGCCATCAAGGGGCTCTTTGAAGGCAAACAGACAGGTTCCTGATATCAATGAGAATGTCATTAACTCAACGTTAGGTTAAGTCTTGCTACCAACATAGGACACGGCTAAATGACTTTGTGCTAATGGTGTTCAGAAATACATTTTTGTAGTTTTCATTTATTTAGTTCTTGTTGGAGATACTTTGCAGGATATTTAGTTCCTCCTTTCTCTTAATTTAGTGGTTGGTGATCCTGAGGGCATACACATACCTGCGGTATTCGTATCCAAAATGGCTGGGGAAACTTTAAAGAAGTTTGCTAGAGGTGAAGATGGTGAGTGCTGCATAAACTCGTCGATGGATGAGACTGCAGGGACAGTGTTGGTGATGTCGTTCATATCACTTGTTGTCATCATATCAGTTGTAGCTTCATTTCTTTTCGCCCGGAACTGCCGACTTTTACGCCATGGAGTTGATAATCGCCCACCTTACATCAAGAAGCATGTGGTGGAAAAGCTTCCTTCTGTGGTATATAAAGCTCCCTGCTCAAGTGGCAACAATTGTGAAGAAGCCTGTGCCATTTGTTTAGAAGACTATGATAATGGTGACATGCTTAGACTTCTCCCATGCAAACATGGTAAGAGCATGTGATATTTCAGTACTTGACCATTTGTTTATATGGCCACTGCTTCTGTTGTTGGAAATGCAAATATATACCTTCAAGAATAAATTTACTACAGATTGTTTTTTGCTGAATTTCAAGATAACACAGATTTAGCATCAAGTTTCACAAACTGTACTTTCCTTTGACCCTTGTTTGAATACACCATACCTTTTTTCTAGTCTTGGAGGGAACTCACCTATGGGCCCTACATGGTAGTGACGGAAAAAGAGACTGGGTTGTTACATTAAGCTAGTCTACGCTGCTTGTGTGCCATTCTTTTGGTGTCACTGCTAGGAGGGGGCGGATCTAAGTTCCACCCCAGATTCAAAAGGAGTAATTTTGTGAATCAAGTGTCACAGCTTTATCTTAAAGGCGCAGTTTTCTCAAATTTAGCCAAAAAAGGAGTGTAGTTTTCAAGAAATGAATCAATATGTGCTTCCCTCTGTCTTGATGCATATTTTGATTGGTTAAGACAAGACTTTGACCAGCGATTTACTTCATTAATATGTGGTTTATTTGAGACAGAATCACAATCGTAAGTAAGTACGTAGTTCTGAATGCACGTCACATAGACTGCACTAATGGACCAATTGTTGGTTAAAGCCTTGTCTTAAGCAATCAAAATCTGCCCTATATAACACATATCCAGACAGATGGAGTAATGCATAAAAGCCACAATTGACTAAAGGGAATTTTTGAAGACCATGTTTGGCATATTTGTTTAGCCATGTCACATGACAAAATCTAGTTTAGTGTCCTATATTTGTCTTGCACAATTTGAAGTGCTCATGCGATGTCCAATGTTTTACATAGGCAACATATCTACATTTCAAAATTTGTCGCTCATTCTTACATAAGAATACTTTCATTTCATGTTAGAGCCAGGCAATGATTTCCACTGTCAGCGATTATGCTTGAAACTTCTTACTTTTGATAATTCCCTAACTATCTTGTGGTCAACAATTTTTCTACAGAATTTCATGTGGAGTGTATTGATCCCTGGCTGACGCAGTGGGGCACATTTTGCCCAGTATGCAAACTTGAGGTACTCACAGGTGAATAAGCAGGCAAGCTAGGAGTAAATCTCAGGTGAATAAGCAAGCCTCCGCTACCGCATATATACAAGTAGTGCTCGGCGGCGTGGCGGTTATATCCAAGTGTGCTGAACTGGTGGATCTGTTGGCTGGGTTTGCAAGATAGATCAATGCCGAACATTTTATCATGAGGATGGGGTATGGGCTGCGGTTTGTGAGATAGATTGCCTTATGTCGTTAACATTGAGATGAACTGTTTAATTGGGGTGTAGTATGTGGAAGCCATCTTGTAATTATATGTTAGAAGTTCAATTGTTTCTTTCCCATGCATTTTCGTGGTTCTCCTGAGTGGGGTGTGGGGCAGTAGTAATTTGGTCTTTCGGTTCCTGAGACCCATTTGCCCGTGGTAAATGTAGATGTGTGGTGGACTGTTGTTACCGCTCTTGCAGCCAAGTGGCTCATGAAATTTCCAAGTTCACACTGGGTCTGTGCTGGGGTTGTTCAAGTCAGTGACTTTGTTCCCAGTGTTCTAGTTGGCGATTTAGCTGTGCTGATGGTTTAAGGAATACAAAATGCCCCTATCAAGAACCTTTTCTTTTGTGCCGTTTTTTGTTTTGCTGTTTCACAGGTAGCTTGCTGCTTTTTGTGTGTGTGTCGAACTTGGACCCAACAGATACTCCATCTTTTTGTATGCTATAAGTTACAGGCTATTTCTGTAGTTGATAGTTCAGAAAGCATGTCTCTGAATGAGTTGAAAGAAAATAGCCTGAGCTTGAGATGGAAACACCGTTACTTGGGGAAGTTGTTGCGCTGGACACTTTCTTCTCTTGCTTTTTATGGTGGTGCAATCTGAGTGTGCTGCATTCATGTGCTGGAACCGATTGCTGCCTTTGAACAGTGGCAACCAGGCACGCAGAGTAAGAGTAACAAGACATACCATCTTCAGAGACCTCCTAATCAGCGCAAAAATGCGCCGGCTAGGGGTTCTGGCGCCAACGCGCGTGCAGATATGGGCCGGCCCATCAGCGTGCGATGTGTCGCTCGCCTCGTTCGCTTTCTGTCAATGGTTGACCGGTTGACAGTTGACCGATCAATCACTGACTTTTGAAAAAAAATAAAAACCCATAAAAATTCGCAATAAAATCAAAAAATGTTTGTAATCCAAAAAAGTTCACGGATTTGAACTTCAAAAAAGTTCATCTTTTCTGAAAAAGAAGCATGAATTTCGAAAAAGTTCATGGATCTTGAAAGAAAGTTTATGGATTTGAAAAAAAGTTCATTGGTTTTTTTAAACATGAATTTTTAAAAAGTTCACAAATACAAAAAATTTGTGGATTTTAAGAATAATAATTGAATCTGATAAAAATAAAGTTATGAATTTGAAAAAATACCATCATTTTTTTAATATCAAGAAATTAAAAATTCTTGTGTATTTTCAAAACAAAAAAAATCATGAATTTGAAAATTTTCATGTGGTTTTTAAAAAAATGAAAAAGAAATAGAGAAAATAAAAGCCCAAACAAAACCTGCCCAGAAAAACCTAAACGAAAAAAGGGAAAAGACAACACGGGCTTCAAATACTATATTTTTTTCATGTGTTTCCATGCCCCGTAAGGTATGTTGGTGCTGACTACTTTGCTCATCCGTGACTTGCTTCTTGTGTTCAAATTAACTACCTTGGGGGGGGGGGGGTGCCCCCCAACCTTGGACCATTTTGATAAACTTCGGGAACAAGGCAATGATCTATTGAAGAAGATTACCATCATCGCGACTATCTGTGGAGGTTCAATCTTGATAGTGGAAGTGTGCATCCTCCTCGAAGGCTCTTTGTATTTTGCGCACATGGATCGCGGCACTCCGCCTAGAGCTTCCCATGGCGCTGTACCCGCCAAGAGGGCTGGCAACTGAGGTGGACAGTGCCTACTCGACTTGTGTGGTCTGCATAGAGGATTTCGCGGCTGAGAGGAGGTGGTGGTGCTGCCTTCTACCCACCTCTTCCACCAGTTGCGTCGGGACATAGGTAAAGAGACAGGTCAATGCACGATGTCCAATTGGCAAAGCCCTGCTGCATTAATGAAAATTACATCTTCATTTTGAAAGTTTGTTAAGAGGATAAGTAAGCACTTAGTAGATCATAGGGGGGCCTGCCAGATATCTGTCGTCTCTATTTGGGGAAATTATGACAAGTTGGTTCATTTAAACCCTACCCTAGGTAAGGAAAACCGACATCGTCTCTATTTTGGGATAAAATCAATCGATCAGAATGCAAAGTTATGGATCATCTTTTATGTACACTGACGGAGCAGCGACTATCTCGAGGGGAGGGGGGGGGGGCAGCCCCCCCCCTCCCCTGCTCCTTGGACCATTTTGTAAAGCATTTTTTAATGGAGGGCTTAGAATGGAAACTTTTTAGACCTTGCCCTCATGGCCCCTCCAACAAGATCAAAGCTTTTGATGACAGAATATATACGCAAGGAAGGAAGTTGGACCCTAGAATATTGTTGAAAATATGCCCTAGAGGCGATAATAAAGTGATTATTATTCTATTTCCATGTTCATAATTAATTTTATGTTTCTGTGATATAAGGGCATGTACAATTGTGCTATCTTAGGAGTGCCATATAGGATAAATGATAAGGTGGAGGAGAGAGAACTTATAAGAAATGGCTTGTCTTTTCTTATTTAAGAAGACAAGAGATGATGTCTTAGCACAATATGTCTCACCACGTTTTTAAGAATAGCTAGTTATTGAAGATAAGGCTAAGAGATGACCTATTATGGACATTTTTTGTCATCTCTAAATTACATGCAAGACTTAAGATAAAACTATCTTATCAACCATTGTATATGCCCTAAATTCAATCGTCCTTGAATGTGGGATTTGGTGGAAAACTCAGTCACACATGTGAAAACATAAACACCATAAAGATCCCTAGTCTAGCTTATAAGACTAGCACATGTATTTTTGATGATCATGTTTTCCTGAACATGATTAATATTGAACTACTAGAATATTTATGCCGCCGTTGCAACGCACTGACAAATAGCTAGTATATTTTTTCACGGCGATCAAATGCTCTCTGTATAGTTTCTGTACACAGCCAAATTGACATAGGAAAACAAAATCATCAGCCAATCCTTCCGGCATGGGCTAAAAAATAGAGATAATTAGGTTTTTTTACACCCTATAGTACCAGGTTTCCGCCATTTTACCCCTAATATAATTTTTGGTACATCTAACACTCTAACCTAATTAAACCAGTCAATTATTTCCCTAAGGGCATGTACAAAGGTGACGTATGCATACAGATGCCCCGTGAGAAAACGTAGGTTGAGGCATCTACATTGATTGTTTTTCTTCAATGCAAGCTACCACTAGTGGGCCTCATCAAGGAATAGAAAATATAGACTCCCACTACACATGCATCTCTACTCTTTACTTCAACTTTTTCAGCTTTATGCATTGCGCCACATTTTTTTCTCTTCAAGCACCCGCTTTCTACAGAAGATCCCGCTTCTTCATCCGAACATGGCTAACGGGGCATCACACTGAGGCTAAGCATTGGACATGCCCTAACATGCTTTTTCAGGGAAGAACAACTTGTTCACAATCCGCTAGAGAATTTCCTTCCTTTGGGGCTTTGAAGGGTTGAAACGGGCCGGTGGCTTTTTCCAAGATTTCTCACTAGCACAAGGCACCAATTTTAGTTTTGGCCTGTCGCCTTGGTGAAAGTAGCCTGGAAGATACTTTCTGATGTGAAGCACACGCTACGGTACAATGCCGTGTTTGCTTATACTTTGAGTCATCCGCCGCTTGTTCCATGCATCTGTCGTTTGCAGAGCGCACGATCGGCACAAGACCCACATATTTTCTTGTGAGGCTCGTTGTGAAAGTCGGAGCTGTCGTTTACTTGCGTGTATGGCCATTTGTTGGCGTGTGTCGTCATGTCATGTTTCATGTCAGTGGCCAGGTTGGCCAGTGATTACGATATCATGTGGGTTGGGCTGTATCGGTTTTAGCCCGCTTTTCCATCAATTAACTGGAAAATTCTCACTCTCTTCTTAATTAATGAAAATGGCAAGTCTTTTGCCTCGTTTCAACAAAAAAAAATTATAGAGACAACGCCGCATTCTCAACAATGTCTCTTTTAAAAATCAGACTTTGATGCAGTTCTCACAAATTTGCTAACATACATGCATGCATGCACTACAATAGCTAGACTGGTTCATTTGACCAGAATTGCCATTTGATCATGCGTTGGGCCTGAACTTCAGAAAGGCCATGGCTGCGCCGTCCATCGGCCTTGGGTGTGGAAGGTAACCGATCTCCGCATTCGGATTCAACAGCTCCCATCTGAATAAAATGATCACATATGCTGTTAACTATCAAATGAGTTATATTGCTCACATATATATTATGGTGGTGATTATATGCATAAATAAGAGTTTAGTTAATATATTAGCACTCACTCGTATCCAATGGAGAGGTGATGCAACATGATGGTGAGCTGCAGCCTTGCGAGCATGTTGCCGGCACAGATTCTGTAGCCGCCACCGAACACCTGGTACGTCCCTGGCTTCGCCGGCTCCTGCATGCATGCGTCCATTGATTCATCCATTAGTTTCTTCGCTGCCATTAGCTAGCTGATGAATGATCGATGACATAACCAGGTATAGTTAATGTGCTTACATCCCATCTATCGGGGTTGAAGGTGAGGGGATCATGGTAGAAGTTGGGGTCAGTGTGCAGCGACCTCACCCACACCAGCACCGACCACCCTGCCGGAATCATGTACCCGCCGTACTCCACGTCCTTGTTGGCCACACGGTGCACCATGGGCGCGATATTGGCCATCCGGATCGTCTCCTCCACCACCTTCGCTGTGTACTTCATCTTCGGGAGGTCGTCGTGGGTGATCATCAACGGTGAGCCGGCTTTGCTCTCGCTCAATGCCATGTTCTCCTCTCGGAGCTTGGCAAGGGCAACGGGGGATTTGGCTAGGTGGTAGGTAGCCCACATGATGGCGCTGGCAGTGGACTCGTAGCCGGCGACGACGAGGGAGACGATGTTGTCCACCACCTCCTCGTCGCTCAGTTTCTTCCCCTGCTCGTCCTCCATGTGCATCAGCCCGCTCATCAGATCGTCGCACTCCTTGTCCACCTTCCTCCTTGCCTCGAGCTCTTGCCTGAAGACCGCGTTGAGCTTCCGACGGCACTACACAAGCCATTAATTTAGTACAGTATGCTAGTCTAAATAAACTTGTAAACAAGAGCAAGATGAGAACATATATACCTTGCGAGCACCATGAAATGCCGTCCCTGGAAAATCCAAGGGAAATGCCCTGAGGCCAGCAACCAAGCCGGTGAACCACCGGTCGATCTGGCACGTCAATGGCGACGGCTCCATGCTTATAAACATCTTGCAGATGTTGGCGAACGTCACCTGTCCAATGTAATTCCAGTGTAAGGAGTAAACTAAGGTCGACACAGACTGACTGACATGGAGAAAAACGCATGCATGCATGCTCACGGTGAACTGAACTGGCTTATGATTTCTTACTTTCTTGATCTCGGTGGCGGCGACGATGGTCCCCATGTTGGCCCACGCCGCTAGCGCCGCCACGACACGCGGCTGCACAACAGTGGAGATAGTCTGTAGCGAGCTGGGACGGTTGATGGCGGCAAGGATAAACCCCCGGAGCCTGGCGTGGCTGGCGCCCTCGACGTTGACGACGGAGGTGTGGCCGACGAGCTCCGGCATGGGCCACCGCACGCCGAAGCTGTCGGCGGACTGGAGCACGAACTTGTTGGCGGCCGGCGTGCACACGATGACGGCGGGGGAGCCGAAGAGGTGCGTCCGGTAGATGCCGGCCCCGGCCCCGTGCGCACGCCTCTTGCCGGCGATGAAGGCGTCCGGGCGGCGCGCCAGCTTGAAGTGCCAGAGCAGGGAGAGCGTCTCGCCGAGGAAGGGCAGGCCCATGTGGCCCGGCGGGAGGCGCCGCCGGCCGCTGTGCCTGAGGAAGAAGGCGGCGCGGTACCAGGCGTCGGCGGAGTGCCAGACGGCGAGGCAGAGCAGCGGGGCCGCGCCGAAGACGAGGCCCAGCCACCATGCCAAGTCGCCCGCGCCCATGCCTCCCACCACCATCGCCATCGATCTGCTAGTGCCACTAGATAGATAGCTGAAGCTGGATCGGTCTGCTTGGTGATGATTATGTTGGATGAGACGATAATGGAGGTTTATATAGACGGTGAAGCGAGGATTCCGAGCGGCTGATCCGTTGCGGTGTGGGGGCACGTGGGAACAAAACTAGGCAGAGAAGAGAAATTACATCGCAATTGCATGCTCGATCCTAATCTCTTTGGGTTTGTGTGCGTCGGCTGGATAGTATTTTTCTATACGATGTGTATGTAGTTTTTGGCAGCATAGCATCGGGCACATACACATGTTTTTTGCTAGCTACTTCCTCTGTTAAAAAATATACTACACTAATGTTAAAAATATTTTTATATTACGGGAGGAAAGAAGTAGCTAGTTAGCGTGATTGTTCACGCCGGTGGATGCCGTGCCGTGTGTACCCTCGCAGCTACTCCCTCCGTTCCAAAATAGATGAACTAACTTTGTACTAAAGTTAGTATAAAGTTGAGTCATCTATTTTGGAACGGAGGGAGTAGGTTCCAACGCCGAGCACTGGCCAATGAAAGCTTAACTAATTGTCCCAAATGATTAGTGCCACACGTCGCATATTATAGCAAAAATACCAGGATGCTAGGCGTTTTAAAAAAGGGTCAAATCGTCTAAAGTTTTCCTTGAGGTTTTGTGCTAAAGTTACTCAAAAGGGTCAAAACAATGATTTTGTCCATTGTTTGGCATCGTGGGGGAAGCTAGCACCCTGAGTAAGGATGCAGGTGGACACGTCCGTGCTGCCAAAAATAAGCTAATCTCTGCTGCTATAAAAAAGGTGATAAAAAAAGATCAATGCAGACAGATCTAGGCTTTGCGGACACGTCCACCTGCGTCCCTAAACCTACATTAAGAGGTAAGAGCACCCAATCCTGAAAGCCTTTCACAAAGTTCAGTTGGACATCCTAAGTGCACTTTCTAACTAAATTTATATACAAATAAAGGATCAAAACAGGGAGCACTCCCTTGTAATTGACGATAAGGTTGTACAATTATACTTGAAGCTCATGTGTAAATTTGGCGCTCACGGTCACACCATTCGTGCGTGTTCCCAATGAACATCTCAGTGGTGGCTCAACAGTAGAAACTTCCAAACAATACCCAGGACTAAATCTGATGCACCAGTTGTTTCTAATCAGTATTGCGACGGACACAAATTGTTGTCATATCAGGGTGGGACCAAAATCATTACAATGCATCTAACTTGTCACACTATTTCAAGATAATAGGATAATAAAGATGTAAGCGTGCATATCAACTACTGACTACCTGACTACAGTACAATATACGTACCAAGCATCAGCTCTAAACCCTGTCAAGCCATAGGTTGACTTATCTGGAAACCAAAATTAAACTTTTTTGATAGTTTTCGGTCACTTTTTAAAAAGTGATAGTTCAGTGGGATGCAAATCTCTAAAGTGGTAGTTTTTGGCCAATCACTTCTTTTATCCTGAAGAGAGCCTCGGTTTATTCAGATAGTTTACTGAATAGTACTTAATTGGAGGGATTGCAATTAGGACCGGAAGTAAACCATCTTAGATGAAGCCAGCCCCAACACCTCTGTAATAAGCTCCCTCTCCTCCCGAGTCCGCGAACACTTTGGCGGGCTAACCTTGATCTTGGGATCCAAGTTCCCGCAGCTATTGCATGACTTCCTGTCGTGCAGAGATATTTCCTTCATGTTCACTGCAGCTTCGACGACACGATTGATGTATCCGACGAAGTTGAAGTCGGGTTGGAAGCCGTAGATGGTGAGCTTAGCCAGATGCTTATGCTTGAATTCAGAAACAGATGGTTTCCACTCCACATTTTCTTTCTCGCAATAGCCATGTGCCTTCCGAAGCTTCCTGTCAGTTTCCATGATGCACCAATGATCCCATACTGTGATGCATAGGTCCTCCAGGAAGGGTGCGGCTTCAAGAATGAACATTATCCAAGCAATATCACATCCTTCAGGAAGATTGTCCAGATTCACAACCCGTAGTTTGCCGAGCAGAGGTGTGAGCAGTTTCGGACATTCTGGTAGAATCCAAATATGGAAAAAGCAAATCAGGATGTGAGTGCCAGCTGCAGATAAATTCCATTCTCCGATGGTAGCCAAGACATACTCCCTCCATTTCTTTTTACTTCACATATAAGATTTGGTCAAAGTCAAACTACACAAGTTTGATCAAATTTTTATAAAAAATATGAACATCTACAATACTAAAACTATATAGTATGAAAATACGTTTCATGGTGTATCTAATAATATTAATTTCATATTGTGAATGTTTATATTTTTTAATATAAAATTAGTCAAACTCTACAAAACTTGACTTTAACCAAATCTTATATGCGGACTAAAAAGAAACGGAGGGAGTACTTGTTAAAGAAACTTTAGCAGCCAAGACTTGCTTAAGTTAATACAGTTATTACATACGTACCTTTTCGCTTTCAAAATCCAGATGCAGATTGCTTATGTTGGGGGCATTAGCAAGGAACTGGCCTAACTCGAGAGTTTTGTTGGAACGAGTTCCAACCTTGGTGAGATCTAGGTCCGAGAGCCGCGGGACAAAGCCGAAAAACAGGGAGTCTCCGTCAGAGTTCCAATTATTATAGCTCATCCTTTCGAGTTTTGGCGCGCAGCTGAGCTGTCTCAAAATTCCCATAGTCAATCACCAACTCAACGAGTCGGGCATGCTCCACTTGTAGCACAGAGCCGATCCCCGCGTCGCAGTGGGAGAAACGCAGAGAGCGCAGCCGCTTGCAAATGCTTAGGATGTTTGGTATGTCCGGTTTAGCAGACCTCAGCGTGTTTGGCAAAAAATGGGAAGGGGAATGAGAGTTTAATGTAGGAAGTTGTATTGAGATTAGACATGGGATGAGTCGTTTTATTCTCAATCCTCTGTTTGGCGCATGATGAAAATTATGTGTGAGAGTTTGATGAGAAATTGTATTCCCGTGTTTGATTCGTGGGAATTGACAAGGAAATAGACAAGGGAAATTAACGTAAGTTATGATGAAGGGCTAAGATTGACTCACTAAAACAATTTCCTTCCAACTCCCACCCCTCCCCTGTTAATAAAACAGTGGGAGTTGGAGTCTCAAATTCCATGACTATTCCCTTATCAATTCCCAATTCCCCTAACCAAACAACAGATTTAAAGTCTCATACCCCTTCAATTTCCATTCCCTAGCTCTAACTACCCCCAACCAAACATGTTGTATCATAGTGTGCAACCGCAGCCGTGTGAGGCCAGCAAATGCGTCTGGACAATCAGCAAGGAAGGTATTGAACTGCTTGGCAAATTTGAGGAGATCGTCGGGAGTGCAATTGACACGAGCCTTCTCCGCCAGGATATCAAACTCGGCGGCCTCGACCTTCTGGGTCGCCATGGCGCCTGTGTTTTGATTTTCGGTTTGAGCTTTTTTTCGCCCTAGGCCGAGATGGCCGAATTTCGGCCATTTTCAAAAAATTCGGCTGAAATTTGACCAAATTTTGACTGCAATTTAACTTAAATTTGATCAAAATTTGCCACTGTGTTTTGATTTTCGGTTTGAGCTTTTTTTCGCCCTAGGCCGAGATGGCCGAATTTCGGCCATTTTCAAAAAATTCGGCTGAAATTTGACCAAAATTTGACTGCAATTTAACTTAAATTTGATCAAAATTTGCCAAATTTGAGCAATTTCGGCTGAAATATACTTTTCGCCTCAGGCCGAAATTCAGCCGAAATCCAATTTTTACGGCCGAAAATCAAAACACAGCATGGCGCCGGCGACGGATCTGCCGACGGACAAACAGTTATAACGCATCAAGTAGAATCTCACGCCCAGTTTGCGAAGTGGGATCTCCTTGTTCCTCGCGACCCATCTCATATACGTATTACAAACTGACCATCACACACTGCTATAGGATAAGATGTATGAACTGTCAATCATTGATAGGCGTGCATTTGTATAGGATAATGACATGTGGTTTGCGGATTACTTGCTAAGGGTAGCCAATGGCACCAAGGAAGGTGATGATCAAGGCAACATACGACTCTCTGAAGATATTTGTGTGCCGTCTATAGGCGAGGTGGACGACCTGGAGAAGCTAATTGACCATGTATTTCCTGGTCTAGATGACAACATGTCTGATCCGAATTACATGACTTCTCGCACAATCCTCTCTACCACAAACAACAACGTGGACAAGATAAACATATGCATGACAGAGCGTTTCCAGGGAGAAGAAGTAATCTACGATAGCTTTGACAGTGTAGAGGACGACCCATATGGCTACTATGCTCCCGAGTTCTTGAAAGGATTGACTCCCAACGGTCTGCCTCCGCATGCACTCAAATTAAAGTGAACTGCCCAGTCATACTTCCGAGAAACATTGATCCGGCAAAACAAAAGGTCTGGATGCAATTACTTCTTATGAACTTTAACTAGTAGTCTTAAGAAAAGGAATTTTGTTCTATTTGTTATCACTAGAAAGACATAGTTGAACTAACCCTAGCATTCCATATAATTTACAAGCCATCAAGTGGTGCTTTGAAGGTAAACAGACATGTTGCTGATATTAGGCTGGTCATAGTGGGGAGTAACTTAGACTAGTAACATACATATGTTACTAGTCTATGTTACTATCTTCATAGTGGGTAGTGTCATAGGTGTGATAACATAGTTGCCTTTATTTATTACTTTGTAGACTCATTATGCATTGGAAACCGCTATGTGATGGTAACATATTATGTTACTCTATTTGCCTCTCTCCTCATTAACTACTTGCCACATCATCATTTTTACTTATGTGGCATCTATGTTACTACTTATGTTACTCCCACTATGACCAGCCTTAATGAGAATCTGATTAATTCAACGTTAGGTTAAGTCCGGCTATCAATGTTAGGACACAACTAAATGACTTTGTCCTAATGGTGTTCAGAAACACATTTTTGTGATTTCATTTATTTAGTTCTTGTTGGAGATACTTTGTAGGATATTTAGTTCCTCCGTTGTCTTAATTTAGTGGTTGGTGATCCTGAGGGCATACACATACCTCCGGTATTCGTATCCAAAATGGCTGGGGAAACCTTGAAGAAGTTTGCCAGAGGCGAAGATGCGGAATGCTGTATAAACTCGTCGATGGATGAGACTGCAGGGACAGTGTTGGTGATGTCGTTCGTATCACTTGTTGTCATCATATCAGTTGTAGCTTCATTTCTTTTTGCTCGGAACTGCCGACTTTTACGCCATGGAGTTGATAATCGTCCACCTTATATCAAGAAGCATGTGGTGGAAAAGCTTTCGTCCTTGGTATATAAAGCTCCGTGCTCAAGTGGCAACAATTGTGAAGAAGCTTGTGCCATTTGTTTAGAAGACTATGATAATGGTGACATGCTTAGACTTCTCCCATGCGACACGGGGGAACCCTAGCGCCGCCGCCAGATCCCCCTCGCCCCTCCCTCGCTTCGCCGCCGCTGGAGGGGCCGCCGGCGAAGTCCGCGCGCGCCCCAGGGAAGGTGGCGGCAGGGCGTTTCCCCTCTCCGCGGCGTTGCGCACGCATGCGCTGCCTGCGTTGCCTCGGGCGCGGGCGAGATGCAGGGCCGCGGGAGTGGCTTCAGCGCGGGGAGAGGCCGGATCCTGACCGGGCTTGGCCGGATCTAGCTTCTCCGCCCTCGATGGGGCTCGGTGGCTTCGTTCCGGCGGCCAGCGAGGGCTGAATCCCGGGGCGGCCGCCCCGGACGGCGGAGGATGTGTCGGCGGCTGTGGACTCGCGACGGGCGACGCCGCGGCCGCGGTGGTGGACGATCCGTGCATAAGACGCTTGATGGAGGCAATTGGAACAGATCTGGGTGAAGACCTGCTCGCGGCTGCAGCCGAGGCCGGCGATGGCGGCACTATTCGATGTCGTTCCCTTGTTGAAGGCATCGTTGTTGAGAAGCTTCAGGCCATTATCTGCTATCTCCGGGGAAACCCTAGATCAGTAGATCGGATGACTGCGGCATTATTGTGTCGTTTCCCTCTTGTGGCGCCATTCTTGGAGGTGTACACGGGCTCGAGGGACCAGTGGACGAAATAATTGGTGGAGCAGTGTTTCATCCTGCACATTAATGGTGGCGTTTTTTGGCGGCATGGCGCAGTGGAGACTCGGCGCCCGATGTGTGGCGAGGGACTCGTGCAGGAGGGTGACGTTATTAGGCGTCGTGGTGGCGTCGATGGCAGAGAGGCCGGGCAAGGTGGTGCCGCAGTACATCACTAAAGATGGATTGGTGGCAGGTAGCTACAGTGGCCTCATACCCGGCAAGCGTCCTGGTTGAGGAGTGTGCCGGATTGGTAGGTGCCCCATACCCGACAGGCATCCTGATTGGGACCCCGGGTCTTAGATGTTTAGGTTTGGCTGCGGATGTCTGTTTGGTATTAGGCCCAGACTATCAGCGCCCCTTCATCATTTGGATAGGAGTAGCAACAGTTGTTGCTTAGACGGTGGCTTTAGTCTTACTATTGTATGACTTTGTAAGGTCTTGTGAAAATAATTAATAAAATTGCCGTATGCATCGCCCAGATGCAGAGGCCGGGGGTCCTCCTCCTTTTTTAAAAAAAAGTGCAAATATGGTAAGAGCATGTGATATCTCAGTACTTGACTATTTGTTTTTATGGCCGCTGCTTCTTTTGTTGGGAATATAAATACCAATACCTATGTAACTCCCCCAATATGAGTATCTATGTAGCTTTTAAGAATAAATTTACTACACATTGTTTTTTGCTAAATGTCAAGATAGTACAGATTTAGGATCAAGTTTTACAAACTACACTTTTCTCGGACCCTTGTTTCAAAACACTATACCTTTTCTGATCTTCGAGGGAACACACCTCTAGGCTCTACATTGTAGCAATGGAAAAAGAGAATGGGTTGTTACATCGTGCGGGCCTAGGCTACTTGTGTGGCATTCATTTGGTGTCACTGCTAGGAGGAGCCGGATCTAAGTTCCATCCCAGATTCAAAAGGAGTAATTCTCTGAATCAAGTGTTACAGCTTGATCTTAATGGCGCACTTTCCTCACATTTAGCCAAAAAAGGAGTGTAGTTTTCAAGAAATCAATCAATATGTACCTCCCTCTGTCTTGATGCATGTTCTGATTGGTTAAGACAAGGCTTTGACCAACGATTACTTCATTAATATGTGGTTTATTTGATACAGAATCACAATCATACGTAATTAGTTCTGAATACACGTCACACAGACTAAACTAATGGGCTAATTGTTGGTTAAAGCCTTGTCTTAAACAATCAAAATCCGCCCTATATAATATACTCCCTCCGTACCAAAATATAAGACGTTTTTGCAGTTTAAATTGAACTACAAAAACGTCTTATATTTTAGAAGAGAGGTAGTTGCATCGAAAACAGAGGGAGTAGTGCATAAAGGCCACAACTGACGGAAGGAAAATTTTGAGACCATGTTTAACATATTTGGTTTGCCATGTCACATGAAAAAAATCTAGCTTAGTATCCTATATTTGTGTTGCTTGATTTGAAGTGCTCATGCGATATCCAATGTTGCTCATCTTGAAATTGGACATCAAGCAAAAATTGCATTTCTGCCGCAACAAGTTTTACATAGGCAACATATCTGCGTTGCAAAATGTGTCGCTCATTCTTACATAGGAATAGCTTTGTTGCATGTTGGAGCCAGGCAATGATTTCCACCGTCAGCAATTTATGCCTGAAGCTTCTTACTTCTGATAATCCCCTAACTCTCTTGTGGTGAACAATTTTTTTCTACAGAATTTCATGTGGAGTGTATTGATCCCTGGCTGACAAAGTGGGGCACATTTTGCCCAGTATGCAAACTTGAGGTACTCACAGGTGAATAAGCAGGCAAGGTTGGACTAAATCTCAGGTGAATAAGCAAGCCTCTGTTGCTGCATACAAGTGCTGGGCGGCATGGCAGTTGCATCCAAATATGCTGAACTGGTTGTTCTGTTAGCTGGGGTTCCAAGATCATGTGAGCATTTTATCACCAGGACGAGGTACGGGCAGCGGTTTGTGAGACTGGGCCCGTCCCCGTCTTAATACCCAGTAGAAGATTGCCTTATGTCGTTAACATTGAGATGAATTGTTTAATTGAAGTGCAGTATATGGAAGCCCTCTTGTAATTATATGTCAGTCAGAAGTTCAATTGCTTCTTTCCCATGCATTTCTTGATTCTCCTGAATAGGGTGTGGGGGAGTACTGATTTGGTCTTTCGGTGCTTAAGGCCCATTTGCCCATGGGTAATTGTAGATATGTGGTGTCTCTTGTAACCAAGTAGCTCATGAACTCTCCAAGTTTGCATTGGGTCTGTGATGGATGGGGTTGGTTAACTCAGACTTTGTTGGCGGTGTTCGAGTTGGTGATTTAGCGTGCCGATGGTTTAAGGAATACAAAATGCCCCTTAGACAAACCTTTTTCCGAGAGATTTTTTGTTTTGTTGTTTCATAGGTAAAGCTTACTAGGCTTGCTGCTTGTTTTCTTTGTGTGCGTGTTGAAATAGGACCCAAGTTAGCATTAGTCAGAGTGGCTCCTGTACTCCATCTATGCTCTTTTACGTATCTGATGATCGGCCCCGTGCGCTGTTCCCTGAATTCAAGGTAACCAGGTTAATTCCGCAGCCCTGCACTGCTGCATAGCTTACTTGGGGAAGTTCATGCGTTGGACACTTTCTTCTCTTGTTTTCTACAGTAGTTATTAGTTGTCGTCGTAGGCTGCTGCATGTGCCCATCTATATATGACTCCACTGTCCCAAAATGACCCATTTAGGGCATCTTCAATGCAAGCCGCTTATACGGGCGCTTAGGGAAATAAAAATATATCATAAAATTAGAAAACTTAGGGAAATTAAAATATATCATAAAATTAGAAAACTATCTAAGCGTTGGTTTGTTTCAATGCAAGGCGCTAGTATATAGGCGCTAATAAAATCGGCGTGTGTTATCCTGCACAGCAAAAATGGCTGAAGCGCTCGCTGCTACTTCTTGCATCGATGCTTAAGGGATGCCACGAATTAAAAGCGGAACTGCTAGTTGAACAGGATATCTATGCGCCCCTGCGCTAGCGTCCGCGTTGGACATGCCTTTATTATTCAAATCAAACTAAACATGAGACTAAAATGAAAAGTGTCAGTGAACTCAGTATCAGTTGGACCTCGAGGCGCCATCGATCGGGGCAAAGAGAGGAGAGGAGGCGTGTGGGAGGAGTTGTGAGGCTAGGGATCGTTGGACGGGCCGGGAGGGGTGTGCGTTGGGTGCTTCTCTTCACCCGTTTTTTGTCGTATGGGGTGGAGCATGGGCTTTTGAGAGGAAAAATCGGTAGGGGTTGTTCTTTCGATCGATAGCATCGGTGTGGGACGAACGACATACCCTTTAATAAAATCATCCACATCATCATACACTAGAAATCGCTATCAAGATATTTATAGAATCGTATGCTTTGCATAAATGGGTCAATATATTTAAGATAAAATAAAATGTACATGAACACACATATACACACTATAATTGACGCATGTGCCTTACAAAATCAGTGAAGATATGAAATTGTGTCTTTGTCCACACGTTGAAGGGGCATTGTCTCAAAAGAAGGAAATGATTTCTTCTACAACGTACTCCCTCTGTAAAGAAATATAAGATCGTTTAGATCACTACTTTAGTGTTCTAAACGCTCTTATATTTCTTTACGGAGGAAGTATTATTTAAACATAGCATGGTGTGTGTATTTGTCAATGCCAAAACTTATGAATGTATAACAAAGAACAATATAATTCCATATTAGAAACAATATTATATATGTGGTTTAATAGAAATGCATAATAGTCTAGTTTATACTCCCTCCCTCCCAAAATAAATGTCTCAACTCTAGTATAACTTTGTACTAAAGTTAGTACAAAGTCAAAGTTGAGACATTTATTTTGAGACAGAGGGGGTACTTAAGTAAAAAAAAAAGCAAATATGAAAGTTTTCTTACGGGAGCAAATATGAAAGTTTAGTACAAATATAATCTCTACTCCTAAAGGGACAGTTCGTACGTCGTTCGTCCCTCACCGGCGCAATCGGTCGATGGAAAATCCCACCACCGATTTTTCTGATCGCTGCCCCTTGTCCACCGATTTCCCCCAAAAATTAACCTCTCCAAACAAGGATCGGGCAGAAGTAATTAGTATCAGCATCCAAGTTCTAGCAATGATGTTCAGATAGAAGTAATTAGTATCAGGTTGTTCAACTGAAATGAAATGGTTTACTTGTAAACTAGTGGTAGAATTTAGATCCCCGCCAATAAGTGTTTTGTGGCAGCCAACTTTACACAATCAAGTTGCAACTGAGATAAGCATGTAACTTGAGCAAACCAACAGAGCGAATCATGCAGGAGTGAAGATAATGATTGCAATAATTTCCTAATGGGAAGAATTTGCAAGCAAGCATTCCCACGATAGTACTAGCAAGCAACAAGATATGAAAAGGACAGACTCATCCATAATTAATCAAGCAAAATGCCAGTCTCCAACAAAAGCTAGGGTAGTATAGGCAAGTAGAAATATAAAACTAGTACGTAGTAGGAATAGGCAACCAAAACGCAGCATTGTACCACCAACAAGCTGACAAAACGGCAAGAGTATCAACTGGACGGAGGGCAGGCATAGTACTAGTAGCGAGATATTTTATCCATAACTAGCGACGGCAGACTATGTACATGCAGTAACTGGATGGACACGCAAACGCCTACTAAGCCTTCTTTTCGAAGCTGTCATGCCCCAGCGCTTTCTGCACCATGTCGGAGTAATCGGCCTTGGTCATCTTGGAGACCTCGGCGGGGTCGAAAAGGACGCTCGCACAAGCAGAAACCGAGCGGATCGTGAGCGCCCGAACCCAAGGCAGTCAGGGAAGACGATCGATCACGGGAACAACGACGAAATCAGCTCGTACCTTTCGGCTGCACGTAGGTGATGGCGGCAGTCATCCCGTCCTTGCTCCCGACGACGCCTCCCTTGCGGACGCTCTCGTGCTTTGCCGCGTCGAAGGAAACCTCTCTTGATCTGAGACGAGAGGAGGGGAGATGGAAGGGAG
>NC_041382.1:36383066-36397343 GCF_002162155.2 Triticum dicoccoides
GTCCTTGGGATCCGGCGAGGAAGGGGAATCCGACACCTACTTCATGGATTCCATGGTGACGAGAGGTGGCGGCGGCGCGGTGGGAAAGGGGTGCGAGGCTGGCGGCAGCGCAGCGGGGAGGAGGAGGGGATTAGCCGAGAGATTTCTTATTTGTACTAGTCGGGAAGGGTTTCTTCTCGGCCGTCTGATCCGATCCGAGGGTGGTCGGGTGGGTGCTCGTGGCAGCGGACCAGGCCGTCCAGTCGCTTGTTTGGGGCTCGCGGCAGGGCGTCGGGCTGCAGAGGTCAGACAGTCTGGGCTCGTGGCATCGCGTCGGGCTGTGGGCTACATAGGCCTGCCTGCTTTTGGGCAGCCTGCTGCCGAGTGACTCCTGTTTTTTTCTTTCTTCCATGCCATTTACTCCTACCTCTAAAGACACGGAAGAACCGTGCCGCCTGTCGATTTGCCCTCTGTTGAGATATCTTGTCAGCACAAGGACCACATGCCGGCCGATGTCGACAATACCCTCTACGGATTTTCCCTCCGTCGCAATACAGAGATCAGTCGTGCCGTCTGTCGTGGCGGCTGGTTTCCATGTTGCGACGGATGGCAAATCTATGTCGGGCGAGAGCCGCAGAGAGACCCATGGTTACATGGACGGACGAAGAGGAAACGAGGTACAAGGGGGAGAAGAGCACATGTTCCCGATCCAGATGGAGAAGAAAGAAGACTCTGTTGAGGAGAGGAAGAGGGCAAAGGGGTGGAGAATATGTTTCTGCACCAAATGCCAGGACAGGAGGGCATATATATATGACGTGGGTGGCCCTAGCACGTCTCCCCCATGGATGTCATTGGCAGGGCATTAAAAACTTTATTACAAATACTCCCTTAATCTTAAAATAAGTGACTTAACTTTATACTAACTTTATATTAAAGCTATAGTATAAAATTGAGTCACTTATTTTGAGACGGAGGAAGTATAATAATAACTTCCAAATAGTACAACGCAGATGCGAGTATATAGGTTCCGGCTGAATTTCCTCCCAGGCACGGAATTGGAAGGCCGGCAGTCTCGTCGACACGATCCGTGCTACAAAAAACTGGAAAGCTGAGCCGCTGTTGAGTAGAGCCTCACTTACGCAAGAGCTTACGTCACGCGCGAGGTAGACGCGGCGCCTACCGGGCCAAGAACGGCCAACGCTAGCTGACGAGGCGGGGCCACGAGTGGGGGCACACACGCTAGCCTGAGAGTAAAACAATCCAATTATCTCTTCCATCAGTTTCAAGCAAATTCAGTCGATGACACAACTGTGCTTGAATTCTTTATAGACTAATAACGTCATATGCAGCTAGCAATATTTTGCGTTCGAAAATTCAGCAAATATGGCATTCAAGAAAGAAGCTCAGGAGTTGTGCAGCGCTACAGACTTGCTTAATACTCCATTCAATTGTACAGAGCAAATATGAACACAACATTAATTTGTATGTGCACAGAGCAAATATGATCACAACATTCAGTTGTTTTGTTTATCGGTGGGGATTGGTTGCTACACAGGCTTGCGACTAAACACGAAAAATGTTTTTGAGCTCGCAATGGTTTTGCCCTTCTTGGCGGTGGCAACCAATAGGCATCAAAATGCTTTCTCGAGGACTTGATATACAGACTGCCTGCTTTACTGCACTAGGGCATATGCTCATACAGAGCTACAAAATGCACACTCAACATACTAGCTCAAGCATGCCAACCAAAAAACATACTCTACTTGCTTCAAAAAAAAAAACATACTCTACTCTGCTGGGAAAGAAATGGTTACTCTAGATTACACTACTGTTACATGAGCGCGGCTTGTTGGGCATCAAACCTGACAGTTCGTTGCCTGCTACAAACCTGAACTCCGGTTAAAGGAAATGCTCCCAACAAACTTTTACTGCATTCGAGGGCCAGAAAGGAAAACAGCTGGTCCCCTTCCAGTCTAATGTCATTGCCAACAGCACTGCATCAGCAGGACATCCTATGAACCTGCAAAGTTAGGTTGCCTATCACCGCCAGAAGAATCATCTTCTTGGCTCTCATCAACCATGGGGTTGCTGCTGGAATTAGACAAAGGGGGAGCAGCATCCTCCGAGGATGAATCCATGTTCGATATCTTCCTCCTCTTCTTGGAACTCGAGGATTTCATTTCATGACGGGAGCGTTTCCGACCCTTCCTTTTGCCCCTTGGCACACCTTGTTGCGACTCGGAACTACCCTCTTCTCCCGGATATCTTTCAGCCTGGTTTCTTGTCTTCTCTGTTTCCATTACATCGGCCGATGAAGGGTCGCTTTCCACCTTGCGTCGTTTATTCGGATTCGTCTGAAAACAAAAACAAGTCGAACCCTCATCCATCAGACCAAGCACAACATCTGAAATGGATTCAGTAGAATGCATCTTCAACCGTCAGACAATATATAATCCTTTTGGTATGCATGGCTACTGCAGTAAAATACTTCTCATGCATGGTCTGGTATGGAAACAAATATTATATTTTACATTTCTTGCAGCAGACAGCTAAAGTAGTAGCGAGTAAGAAAAACAAAGATTGTGTTCTGTTTTAATTTTTCCTGTTTGCAGCAAGCATGTACATAGTATTCCCCTTTTTTCCTACGGAACTAATTTATAGGGCAACATAAAATTGAACTTCCAAAAATCAGACAACTTAGTTAAATGAGTTTATATGATGATTTTATCCCTAGAAGCTAAACACTTGGTCACATGAGTTTACATGATGATTCTGTCCGTAGAAGCTAAACACTTGTTTAAAACCTAGTTTTAGCAGTTGTAATCCTTATTGTAACAAATGTTGATACAGGCACCGTCTAAATGGGAAAAAAAATCTCCCTCATCAACTTTAAAGACCAGGGAGTGATTTAAAGTTAGTAGAGGACCCCAAAATTGCGACGTACAGCACTGCATTCATGTCAAATTCTTGTGTTTTCTCCTAATCCTGCACTCCTGGAATTCTCTGTGTCATGTGGGGACAGGCCCATCGCATCACATCCGTCATCAAACAACAGCAGTCACACCAGGGGCACAGGACCAGGTGTGCAGACTGTAGTGTCAGAGATAGGGATCTCTCGCTCCTAGATTATCTTGTTAGTTTGCTGGCCCTTCAAACTGAGTAGACATCTCTTCCTCCTAATTATCTTGTTAATTTGTTAGCCTCTTAAGTTGAGGTGCTATCTCCCTAAATAAGCTGGTTATAAAAGACCTAGCACTTCATGAGAAAGAAAAAAGAAAGAAGTTATTTCCTATCTCATCTCTCTCTCTCTCTCTCTCTCTCATCCCTACTCTGCTTCATCGCTTACTCTGGCTATCAGAATCTTACCACCGCGGTGCAATGGCTGGCTGTTCTCCAGCCGGTTTCCGCCCACTAATTGTGGCAGTCCTTAACCTCAGTTTGTAACATTTTGATAGTAACATTGAAATGAAGGATTTTTAGAATATGAAACTTTTTTGAAATAATTATATCTCTTTTTGCTAAGTATGTAAATTTCTCCTTAGTAACAAGGCCAAAACCAGGGTTTTACAAGTTTTGACTTCTTTTTGACCCGTTTGGATCATCCCGATCATGCCGCCATGGAGTACCTTGCAATATTGGTTCATCTTGTGTGTGACATACAACATAGTGATAACCTTGCAAAATGACAGCAACACAAATTTGGTTCATCTTGTGTGTGACATTTCAATATTTGAACTAGAAAGAAATATGCCGAGTGACTCAACAGCCCCAAAACCATAGGCGGGAACAGATACATGTGTCTAGATACATCCGTATCTAGACAAATCTAAGACAAGTAATTTGGAACGGAGGGAGTACTTGTTAAGGGTGATAAAATCAGGCAGTGTATTAGTCATACAGGGAAATACAAATACAAATATGGATAACTTTGAAGACAATATCTCACCTTTGGAGCCTGGTAAACAAGGTGAGCCCACTCGCTCTTTGTCCTGAGACAATCATCGACAGCATGTAAAAAGCTGGAATATGAATAATCTTCTCCTTTGGGTTTAACTAAATCCCTCCAATGCTGAGAAGTGATATAAACATCAGTGTGAACTTAAGAAAATGAAGAAAAAAGTCGATTTTACAACCTTCAACTCTTGCCCAAGTCCACTTACAACCTTCACCTCTGAAATCAGTTCCTTTTTGGATGGGGCCAAGGTTGTAAAGCGGATGGATTTCATAGTTTGGGGTTAAAAACAAACAGTTTAGGAATTAGGAGTTGAATGGGAACATTGGCGAGAGTTGAAGGTTGTAATAAAGTGGACTCTTTTCCATAAATGAATACCATACATGAACTGCTCGTGTAAGTAACATACCTCACCGATAGCATCACACAGTTCGTCATATGTTATATTTCTGTTGCTACTGATGATTTCATCAATGAATCCTGTAGATAGATTGTATGTCAAGCTCATGGATGTCTACAGGGGGAAAAGCAAAATGAAGTGATGAACTAAACAACATACCAGGTAAACTGCGCGGAAGACCGCTATCCATCCGGTCGTCCTTTTCTAACCCAGTGGTAGCTTCGTTTGAACACATACCATGATTTTGCTCTTCCAGTTCTGCATTGTCAGCTAATCTGCATGAGTCCTTCACAGAAGGAGTACGTTCGGTGCTATAATCTTTATGCCTTCGTTCAACAAGAGACACCTTTCCTGACCTCTTGTTGTCGCCATTATCTCTCAATGCGACATCATCTTTGTTTCTCTTCTTTAACACCTGTGCAAATAGACAAACTCATATTTTTTTACATAAATGAAATAAACATACACATTTATGAAATTCAGTACAAGTGATCTTACCGGTGTTTGATCCCTTCCTCCATGTGCTGAAGACCGCTTGGAAAAAACAGACGCTCCAGTTTGATGTAGCATCTGGCTACCTGTTTGTTGGCCACGTGGCACCCTTGGTACTCTTGGGGAGCTATTTAATTGTTGATGTAATAACAACGCAAGCTACGAAAAATAAGTAACAGGAAGTGAGAAATCCTTTAACTTGTTTATCAACAGAAATATTTGATAATGGAAACTTCATTATAATTCACACCTGTTCATCACTCAATGAAGCTGTCGCATCAGAGGCTCGCAACTCAGTTGATGCTGAATTAGTAGAGCCCTCTTGTGTGACATGAACAAAGCGGTGATGGGTCTTGTCTTTTTTCTGGGGTAAATTAGAAGGTATTGCCTTGTTACGAGAATGCAATGGTGGCACTTCTCCATGGAATGATCTAGCTGTGGTGCCAGCAGTCATAGGTGTCTTTTGTGACTGCTCCTTTGAGACCGGTACTCTAAGTTTGGCTGAAGGCACATATGATTTGCTTGTTTGAGATGATTTTGGTGCAGAAGAAAGGGAGCCTTTCAGTTGAACTTTCTCAGAGGACCTACTAAATTCCTTGGAACTCTCTGCAGGATGCTTTACAGAATCATGTTTGCTATCAGCAGGAGTAACCAACTTCGTCTGTTCCTTTTTCATTAAACGGCTAGTCTTCCCTCCTGATGATGGTTCTGCTGAAACTAAAGAGTGTGATATCTCAACATGGGAATGTGTAGGACCAGAAGAGGCAGTGCAAACTTTCTGAGCACCTAAAGCTGAGTTTTGCTCAGGTATTGTGTGCATCTGACTGTTTGTCACGGAATTTAGAAGGTCAGAGCCTGAATCAGAGATAGACTTGGCTGAACTTCTTTGAGCAGTCAAAGAACCTGCACCAATCCCTTGACCTTGATTGTCGCTCCTATGCTCATCATTAATGAACTGGGTAGCCTTTGTTCTCTCACGATCCTGAAAATTAACCCCTCTCTTAATACTCTTTGATTTTGACTGAATCGGCAAAGCTAGTACACTAGCAGGAACCTGTAGATTTGAAGAAGCTTGATTTGGTTGTTTCTGAAGACCCACGTGCACTTTCATGGAACCATGGCTACGCGTAGCTCCATCCATTTCTGCAACAGTGTAATGTTACAAGCATAAGTAACACTACAGTGTTTCAAAGGCATTTTCATAGTCATCAAATCATAATTCACAGCAGCTGGGAGCTTTAGTACCTGCATTCTTTATGCCAGATTGTAAGTCCACATTATGGCTTCCTTCAATTTGTTTCTTACATATGCTAACCTGCATAGTCACAGTGTTTTGTAGATGTCAAGAACTAAACATGCTTGATAAAATAGACTGCAGATCATGGAAACGACCTTCAGAAACTCAAAGAAGTCACTGAATTAAAAGGGTTTATATATTTATTCCATTAGACTAAAAATAAACTATAAATCTGTAGCCACTTGTGACGTAATAAAGAACATAGGCTATATAAACGACAACCCTACAAGCTAAATATCTGCATATGGTGGTATATCAACTATAAAAATCTTATTAGGCACTCACTAACAGTAAAGACTGTACAATAAACAGTGTTGCCAAAGAAGCTAGGCGAGCAGAAGCATGCTACATAGTGCCTAGATGACCACTGTGCCATTATAAAGAGACATGGTTGGTAGACAATTTCAACAAGACAACATGAATAAATGACCTCCAAGCTACCCTTTTGTCCTAGGATGCTACTTCACTCCTGATAATTAGTGGTGTCATTCCTGCCACTCTAATAATCAGCAACAAAACGACCACCACCATGGTAGCAACAAGCTGGCGAACAAGATCAAGAGGCGACGGCGACATAGGTGCCTAAATCATTCCCAGCAGCAACACATAATCGACGGCAAGTCAGAAGACTTCACAGCGTCGCGTCACTTGCCATTTTCTTCCACCCTATCCAGCTCTGAAGCACTGCCCAGGCGCCGTCTTTGACCCCTTCTGACCGCAGACCATTTTTTTTATAGCACAGGCAACAAACAAGCTAAAATTACTGACACAATCAAGCACCGCACATTTTCATTCCAAAAAAATATTGTACCACAGAAATAAACAGTTGGCGCACTATCACAGACTAACTCATTTAAGAAAAACAAAAAAAAGGGGGGCAGCCCCAGTGCATGTAGCTCCCGCTTGCGCAGGGTCTGGGGAAGGGTCCGACCACTTTAGGTCTATTGTACGCAGCCTTTCCCTACATTTCTGTAAGAGGCTGTTTCCAGGACTTGAACCCGTGACCTCAAGGTCACAAGGCAGCAGCTTTACCACTGCGCCAAGGCTCCCCTTCTCATTTAAGAAAAACAATACTGACAAAAATGCATCAACATAAAAATTGTAACAGAAACAGAAAAGGCAACACAACTCTCCATCTCTATTCTGTGCCAGGAAAATAATGAAGTTGGCTCTTCTGGATATTTTGGATCTGCCAACCAAATTGCATAATTTTCTTTAGGACACCCAACAGAAGTAGCTTGACACACTGCGCCATTTGACTGGTCAAGCACAAAAAATACAATGCTTTAACCATCAATATTTTATTTCCCTCTTATATGATATCCTCTTCCTCACGCATCATCCCTGACTCGTATTGGGTTCGTTTGACCACTTATTGAGGCACAGCCCTGATGGCAGAGCAACCTCTCATGCTAGTGCCACCTCACAACAAGACGCCCTTTTTGGCAGAGCATCACCACCACCTCAATGCTGCTAGAGAAGACACGCACTAGAAGATTTAATAGTTCTTGGTTTTGGGTAAAATCAGTGTTGATCTCATCAAGTGTTTTTTAGGTCGCCGCAATAGTAGTAGTGGGCTAATTTTGGGTTAAATTGTATTAAATCTCATTACGTGTTTTTTAGGCTAGTCATAGTGGGAGTAACTTAGCTAGTAACATAGCGCACTCCAAGAAAATTTTGCTTATGTGGTATGTAGTTAATGAGAAGTGGTAAGTGGTAACATAATATGTTACTGTAACATAGCGCTTCCCAATACAAGATGAGTCTACAAACTAATAAATGAAGTCCTCTATAACACTACTATTATGTTACTTTGCACTATAAAGGTAGTAACTTAGACTAGTGTCATATGCATGACACTAGTATAAGTTACTCCCCACTATGACCAGCCTTATGCCACCACAATTCAGCGGCCTCCCACCTGCTTGGCAATTAGCTGCCAACTTGATAACAATGCCCTTACGCCCTTGCATAAAGTTATAACAGCCCAGTCAATCTCTGACTTCCATACCAGTCAAAAAAAAAATCTATTGACTTCCTTTACCTTCAAAGCAACTTCAGCCATCCCTTATCCCCTACTCTTGGGCTTTGGGGCAGACAATTCACTCCAACCCTCCCCCTACTCATCTCCCTAAACCAGGGACCCCTCCTTCTCAACCCATTTTCTCACTACATGTAAAAAAGTAGGGACCATCCCCTCCCCCGAAAAACACCACCCGCCATGAAAACTCCCTCCTGCCACCAACCGCCACCATTGCCTTTGCTGACCACCAAAGTTCGCCTGAGCTCAGCGGCATTTGGCAGAGCTCACCAGCCCGCCAGAATTCACCGAAGCCCATCGGAGTTCACCGGAGTCCATCAGAGTTTGCCGGACGACAACTGCTAATTTTCCTTTTTCCTCTTTTTTTAATGCAAAAAAGAGAAGTAAAAGAAATTGGGGGGCTGGGTGGAGTGCAGTGCATGCGAATAAAAGGAGGTCCCTAAAGTAGAGAGCACCTCAAAAAAGGTTTAGGGGACTGGTTGGAGTTACTCCCTTCAGGTCATGTCGCCCAGCATTATTCTGAATAACAGCTATTCCAAATGCGAATATTATTCACAATAGAACTACACATTCTCACAAGGTTTGACCTGCTATTGTTTTTCATGTGGCTTAGAACAGGTGAATATAGAGTCTAGGATTCCAGTACATACGTCATCATCATTACACAAAAAGGTAAAATATAATTACTCTACTCCACTTCAATTTTTGGAAGCCTGACATTAGCTGCCAGCTCTAACATGGCATGGCATGCCAGAAAGTATTAATGGGATAGCATCACAGCAAGTTTTTCGTGTTCATATCCACGCATAGTGTCATGTCAAATGTCATATGCCACAGCCAAGATGCATTCACAACTCTAATAATCACTCTGAAATAGTGCGATTGGTAGAATTCAGAAGACATGGAGATTCAACTATTGAAATTAAGGTCATGTAAAAACCTAAAATGTAATTAGTTCATAATGATTTATTATGAACCTACTGTGGACCAATCGAAGTACTATGGGAAGCCAGGACATGGAGAACAATTCACTGCAAATGTCGATGCTGTTTGGGATGAAGATACATTGCAGGTGGAGGAAATCAGGTGCTAGAGGCAGGGAAATCCACTGTGGTTAAGGTGATACCATTTTAAGGTACGTCAATCTAAAACTAAATTTGGTTAAGGTGATCAGGACAAGGTAAGTAATTACATTTAAAACAGGCTAATTTTGAGGTAGCAGCACGACTCGACTTGTATGACCACATAACAGATTAAATTCTCTGGATGTGTGCTCTTTTAGTAGCAGTAGCAAATGGCCTACTGATTAGTCAAAATGCATATTCCAGCAGAATATAAAGTAGAAAACAGCAATCCCACGCTTCTCCAAACCAAAAACACTAAATGAAGGCAATAGATTTAGTATTGTGCAATTTAATTGCATACGATATACTAACCTCTGCCTTGACAAACCGTGAGTGTGCTTCCTGTTCTGCCACAGCTGATGTAGCTCTACCTCCAGAGGAGATCTCCAGTTTAATAGACTCCTTAGGTTCTTCCTTTTTCAGCATCCTTGGAGCTCCCTCAGAACTCCTCTTCTCCCCACTCAGTTCCAAGGATTCCTTCATCTTCTTATTAGCTTCACCAACCACTTTAAAATCAGAATTGGCCATGGTTATGTCGGCAAACTGATCCTTGTGCCTGATATCAGGCATGTTAAGATCCCCTTTCGACTCAAACCCATTATCCTGTGTATCAGCCTCTGCAGCGATCTTGGGTGCTCCTAAAATGAACAAACTAACAATCCATAATTGAAACGTAGGCAACATCATTGAAAAACTAACTGGTATGTGTGCAGTAACTAAATAATAAGAATCGTGGCCAAACTATTCACCTTTTGTCTTAGCATCTGTCCGAGGAGGAACTTCTTTTGCGCCAGCATGTTGACTGCCTTCAGCCTTCTTGCTTAGGGTTTGAGCTTTCTTGTTTCCCTTATTCCCAATCGGGAGGGATAATCTGGCCGCCGGCGGTGGCGCTGGCGCCGTCTCCTCCCGCTTCTCCCTGGCCATCGCGAAAAGAGCGTCGGCGCCGTCCTTGTCCTCGGTCCTCTTGTCCTCGGCACTCTTGTCCTTGTCCTCGGTCCTCTTGTCCTCGGCACTCTTGTCCTTGTCCTCGGCCCAGGAGGGGAACTCGCAGTAGCGGAAGCCGAATTTCTTGGGGACGTAGCCGGCGCAGCGCCAGAGGGCGGCGGAGAAGGCGGTGGGGGAGGGGGATCCGCGGAAGAGGGAGGCGTCGGCCCCGCCGCCGGGGAGGCCGTGGACGTGGACGCGGGCGGGGAGCGGGACCTCGGCCCACCTGCGGTAGAGCGGGGGCGGGCGGTGGGTGGGCAGCTCGGCGAGGAGCTCGGCGACCTCGGTCTCGTCGGCGGAGGAGGGGGCGCGCTTGTGCCGGCAGTTGTGGCAGGAGAAGGAGGTGTGCACGCCGCGGACGTAGCGCGCGCACCGCGTGTGCACCCAGACGCTGCAGTCGTCGCAGCTCACCATCTCCTCGCCGTCGTCGAAGGTGACGCCGCAGGAGCAGTCCACCGTCCAGGAGCCGTCCACCCAGTCGTCGGCGGGCGCGGGGGCGGGGGCGGGGGCGGGCGCGGGCAGGGCCGCGGCCGCGTGAGGGGCCGGGGGCTCCGGGCGGTGCAGGCGGCCGCCCTTCATCGGCGGCGAGGGAGGTGAAACCCGAGGTTCGATTCGCCGGATTTTTTCTGCTGGTTTGGGTGGAAGGGGAAGGGGAAGAAGGAGGCGTGGACGAGGGAATGCTCGGGCGGAACGGAACAGGGGGGAAATGTCCGATTTACCCCTCGGGAAGGGATCATGATCATTGCTTCGATGGTCAGCGGTGACATGTGTTGGGTTTATGGAGCAGGTGGTTATGGGTATCCCAAATCAACTTGTCAGGGATAGACAATTTTTTGTGTTTGGTTGAGAGGATGAGAAGCGTAGATAAGGATATCCAGTTCTATATTTCATTGAAAGAACAAGAGATGGATGGGTTGTTGACATACGAGAAGTGCATCGATGCACGCAGTGGCATCTGCACGCACCACATCCACGGTGCATGTGGAGTCGTGATTCGAAGCGCTGAGCATGCTAGCTAAGAGTATAAGTAGACTTCTGAAGAGCGAGATGTAGCGAATATGCATATTCGATGGGCACCACCTGACACACTAAGGTGGCGTTTGGTTTAAAGGATAACCACCCAGGGGATAGGGATAGCCAGTTTTAGAGGGATACCACTCGTTTGGTTTATGAGCGAAGATGGCTGAGGATAACCAGATACCTGAGAATACTCCATCAAAAGCTGGCTGAGGGGAGCCGCAAAATTATGGCGGATGGCGGCAACCACCCACACACGATGCCCTCCTGAGCCAGGGAAACATTTTCCTTTCTTTTCTCACCCCTCCCGAACAGAATAGGTAGTGACGGCTACTACGATTTGGATCGGCGGCGGCGTGTTTGAGGTGTACGGCGACGACGCGTTTAAGGTGTACGGCGGCGGCACAGTAAGGTCCGATGGTGCGCGTGAAGTAGGCCGGACCATCACGCTCGCCGGCCACAACAAGTACTGACCTGCTGTCCTGCATTTCCGCCTCCACGGCCTATGCGGACGCGGAGGCAACTGCCTCCACATCTCAGGGGATCCCGAGTTTATGGACCATGTCGAGGCTGCCCTGGAGATATCATTCTTCAGACTAGTATTTGTGCATCTAGCTGTGACATGACATGGCAAGATCGACTTCAAATTGGCCATTAGATACATCTTCTAATATGCTGATGTATAGCTTGTATTTTTTTGTCAGATTGGAGTGTACGCATTTGGTTGTATAGATGGATATGTTTGGACCATGAAGTTACAAATCCAATGCATTTTTCTATAGTGTCGTTGACCATTCAAATATATATATATATATATATATATATATATATATATGTGTGTGTTTTAATTGTAAAAAAATTGATATATATGTTTTGTATAATTAGTTTATTTACAAAAAAGAACTCAAATTATAAGATATCCATCTTCCATCCTTCTTACCAAACATAAAATTGGCTACCCTTAACCACCTCTCAATTTGCAACCAAACACGAGAATAAGGATATCTCCAACCACGTGGTCAGGTATATCCTTAGCCAGCTATCCTTGCCCACGAACCAAACGCCCCCTAATCTGACACGAGCAGTACTCGTTCAGGTGAAAGTACCAAAGACCATCATTGCAATGGAACATTGTATAATGCAAACACCTTTTCACCATGGATGCATTTAAGGAGCATGCAGCCGGACCGATCCCTGGCAATGTCTTTTCCCACCACGCAGAAGCGCCTCCCCGTACTGATCAATTATCGTTGTGCCAGAGCTGCTCGTCTGCTCGTCGTCTGCCATTGATCATGTGCCCAAGGTCAGGACAAGGTGGTTTGTGTCCGGAACAGACCGGAACCCAGGCATCCGCTTCTACAAATGTCCTAATCAGGCAGTAAGTTGGACTGAACTTTTTTGATCCATCAAGATGAGTTTGTTTTTCTGTTTCTACAATCATTCAGTCCGGAAAAAATTGCAGGACGGAGGCCCGTTCGATTCCTGGTTCTAGAAGGGCCAGTACGCGTTCTTCATCACCGGTGGTGGCATCAACCTTCTCATCGAGGTAGCCGGAGGTGGGAGCAACGTCATGTTTGGGATGGGCCGTGCCATGGACGACATGCGCATCGCAGTTAGGAACACGACGATGATCTGCCTGTTCATGCTCTTGGTGGTGCTTGCCAAGGCAGCCAGCGGGCAACAACGAAGCAGAGCGGACCGAACCGCGTTGCACGAGTCGACGGTGGCGCCCCGTCGCCGGAGCTTGTCAACGCCATGCCTCCGCCTCCTGAACTGAACGTCATACAGGAAGCGCCGGAGGACTCGACATCAGGCAAGGCGCAACCATGGCCCCGCAGCGTCGGGCCCCAACCCAACGGTTGCATCTCCGGCGAGCCCACACCTACCACCAAAGCGCCCCCTGGGTCGGCGTCGCCCAGGCGATAGGAGTAGGACTGGACCGCACTGCACGAGTCAACGGTGTGTGCACCGTCGTCGGAGTCTACGGCGGGAGCCGTCCCCCTGACCGGCGGCGTCCAAGTCGTACGCCACCTCGTGCACCGTTGAATCGGTAGTCACCCCCGTTGATCTGCAATACCAGCGCGCAGTAGAAGCTCGTGAGCCCTTGAGCCAACTCACCCATAGGCCAAACACCGGTGTCGTCACTCCAGTGATCGCCATCGTCAGATCCAGACGGACCTCGAGCGCCCAATTTCTCGCCGGCCCAGCGCGGTGTTTGCCCGAAGAGGGAAAGGGGATTGGGGTGAGACGTAGGACATGGACCAGCGGTGGGGTGCACGAGCGCCCATACGGCGATGCCCATGCAACTTTACAGAGACAATACCCTGCCCTGTGGAGTAAAAAAATGAAGGTACATCACTGCATGCTCTATGGACAGGCCCCGTTCGCGTCAGAACTGCACCCCACGAGACCGACGTGGCCAAGGCCCAAGGGTATTCCCATGTATCAGCTGATGTATGCCCTTGTCTCAAAAAAAAAAAAAGCTGATGTATGCCCACTTTCCTTGTTTCAATTAATTTCAGTGCACAGATCACCTCGCCTGGACAACCGGTTGGATATCTGCGATCAATTGCCGCTGCGTGCAGGAAGGCCACTCTCGTTGAGATACTCTTTTTAGTACAAGTGGTGAGATTCCCACTATACATGCCATTTGAATAATATATCAATTTCAGAAGTTCAAGCCAAGATTTCTCTCTACGTCACAACAATAGTTTAAAGTTGCACAGGTTCTTGTACACCAACAATAATTTTAAAAAATTCATTAACTCATAGATGGATTTAAAATTTCACAAGTTCATACACAACCAGCCATAGATTAGACAGTGCACACAAACAACTCTCAAGTCGTATTGTACCCAATTCACAATTCAACTCCATTAACAGCTGTCCTCACTCACGGACATGTGATACACACAAACATACAACATGGCTGAAGCACATCACAACACGATTGGATCTCGCCACTACCTGGCAACTCCGGTCGCAACCCCC
>NC_041382.1:36397711-36447671 GCF_002162155.2 Triticum dicoccoides
CAGCCACACGCCCTGCACGCGACGCCCCCGGCCCTTGTAGCCACACATCGTCGCGACACTCCGTCACATGAGATCCGGCCGGCGATGCTCCAGATCTACGATGGGATAGGGGATACTTGAGAGAGAGAGAGAAAGAGAGAAGAGATAGGACGCAGATGTACCTTGATCGGGCCACCACATCGACACTCCTCCTTCGCCACCTCAAGGTGTTCAACGGCCCCCGCTTCACCAGCAGCCATCTGATGTCTACTACACAACCTTCTTCTCGTAGACATTGTTGGCCTCCAAGTGTAGAGGTCTGTAGGACAATAGCAAATTTCCCTCAAGTAGATGACCTAAGGTTTATCAATCCGTGGGAGGCGTAGGATAAAGATGGTCTCTCTCAAACAACCCTGCAACCAAATAACAAAGAGTCTCTTGTGTCCCCAACGCACCCAATACAATGGTAAATTGTATAGGTGCACTAGTTTGGCGAAGAGATGGTGATAGAAGTGCAATATGGATGGGAGATATAGGTTTTTGTAATATGAAAATATAAAAATAGTAAGGTAGCAAGTGGTTAAAGTGAGCACAAATGGTATTGCAATGCTACGAAACAAGGCCTAGGGTTCATACTTTCACTAGTGCAAGTTCTCTCAACAATAATAACATAATTGGATCATATAACTATCCCTCAACATGCAACAAAGAGTAACTCCAAAGTCACTAATAGCGGAGAACAAACGAAGAGATTATTGTAGGGTATGAAACCACCTCAAAGTTATCCTTTCTAATTGATCTATTCAAGAGTTTGTAGTAAAATAACACGAAGCTATTCTTTCCTTTCAATCTATCATAGAGTTCGTACTAGAATAACACCTTAAGACACAAATCAAACAAAACCCTAATGTCACCTTGATACTCCAATGTCACCTCAAGTATTCGCGGGTATGATTATACGATATGCATCACACAATCTCAGATTCATCTATTCAACCAACACAAAGAACTTCAAAGAGTGCCCCAAAGTTTCTATCGGAGAGTCAAGATGAAAACGTGTGCCAACCCCTATGCATAAGTTTACGAGGTCACGGAACCCGCAAGTTGATCACCAAAACATACATCAAGTGGATCACGTGATATCCCATTGTCACCACAGATAAGCACATGCAAGACATACATCAGGTGTTCTCAAATCCTTAAAGACTCAATCCGATAAGATAACTTCAAAGGGAAAACTCAATCCATTACAAGAGAGTAGAGGGGGAGAAACATCATAAGATCCAACTATAATAGCAAAGCTCGCGATACATCAAGATCGTTCCGAATCAAGAACACGAGAGAGAGAGAGAGAGAGAGATCAAACACATAGCTACTGGTACATACCCTCAGCCCCGAGGGTGAACTACTCCCTCCTCATCATGGAGAGCGTCGGGATGATGAAGATGGCCACCAGAGAGGGATTCCCCCCTCCGGCAAGGTGCCGGGACGGGTCTAGATTGGTTTTCAGTGGCTACAGAGGCTTGCGGCAGCGGAACTCCCGATCTAGGTTTCTTTCTGGAAGTTTGGGGTTATATAAGAGGTGTTGGAGTAGGGAACAAGTCAGGGGGGTCCCCGAGGCGGCCACGAGCTAGGGGGGCGCGCCCCCCATCCTCGTGGTGGCCTCGGGACTCTTCTGGCCCATTTCCGGTACTCCGTGGGCTTCTTCTGGTCCAAAAATGATCTCCGTGAAACTTCGGGTCAATTGGACTCCATTTGGTTTTCCTTTTCCATGATACTCAAAAATAAGGAAAAAACAGAAACTGGCACTGGGCTCTAGGTTAATAGGTTAGTCCCAAAAATCATATAAAATAGCAAATAAATGCATATAAAACATCCAAGGTTGATAATATAATAGCATGGAACAATCAAAAATCATAGATATGTTGGAGACGTATCAAGCATTCCCAAGCTTAATTCTTGCTCGTCCTCGAGTAGGTAAATGATAAAAATAGAATTTTGAATGTGGAATGCTACCTAACATATTTATCCATGTAATTCTCTTTATTGTTGCAAGAATATTTAGATCCATAAGATTCAAGACAAAAGTTTAATATTGACATAAAAATAATAATACTTCAAGCATACTAACTAAGCAATTATATATTCTCAAAATAACATGGCCAAAGAAAGCTTATCCCTACAAAATCATATAGTTTGGCTATGCTTCATTTTCGTCACACAAAAATGCTCTCCTCATGCACAACCCCGATGACAAGCCAAGCAATTGTTTCATACTTTAGTAATCTCAAACTTTTTCAACTTTCACGCAATACATGAGCGTGAGCCATGGACATAGCACTATTGGTGGAATAGAATATAATGATCTGGGTTGTGTGGAGAAGACAAAAAAGGAGAAAGTCTCACATTGACGCGGCTAATCAACGGGCTATGGAGATGCCCATCAATTGATATCAATGCGAGGAGTAGGGATTGCCATGCAACGGATGCACTAGAGCTATAAATGTATGAAAACTCAACAAAAGAAACTAAGTGGGTGTGCATCCAACTTGCTTGCTCATGAATACCTAGGGCATTTGAGGAAGCCCATTGTTGGAATATGCAAGCCAAGTTCTATAATGAAAAATTCCCAATAGTATATGAAAGTGAAAAAAACAAGAGACTCTCTATCATGAAGATCATGGTGCTACTTTGAAGCACAAGTGTGGAAAAAGGATAGTAGCATTGTCCCTTCTTATTTTATATTTTTTTTCTTTTTTTATTTGGCCTTTCTTTTTTTTCCTTTTTTATTTGGCCTTTCCCTTTTTTTATTTGGCCTTTCTTGTTTTTTTTGGGACAATGCTCTATTAATGATGATCATCACACTTCTATTTATTTACAACTCAAAGATTACAACTCGATACTAGAACAAAATATGACTCTATATGCATGTTGGGGAACGTAGCAATAATTCAAAAATTTCCTACGTGTCACCAAGATCAATCTAGGAGATACTAGCAACGAGAGAGAGGGAGTGCATCTTCATACCCTTGAAGATCGCTAAGCGGAAGCGTTACAAGAACGCGGTTGGTGGAGTCGTACACGCAGTGATTCAGATCACGGTCGATTCCGATCTAAGCGCCGAACAACAGCGCCTCCGCGTTCAGCACACGTACATCCCGGTGACGTCTCCCGCGCCTTGATCCAGCAAGGAGAGAGGGAGAGGTTGGGGAAGACTCCGTCCAGCAGCATCACGACGGCGTGGTGATGGTGGAGGAGCGTGGCACGCCAGCAGGGCTTTGCCAAGCACTGCAAGAGACGAGGAGGGAGAGGGGTAGGGCTGTGCCAATATGGAGAGAGACTCGTGTGTTGGGCAACCCCCAAACCCCCACTATTTATAGGAGGAGGGGAGGAGGGTGTGCCCCCTCTAGGGTTCCCAACCCTAGGGGGGCGGCAGCCCTAGATGGGATGGAGGGGGCGGCCAAGAGGGGGAGAGGGGGGGCGCCCTAGGGTGGGCCTTAGGCCCATCTGCGCCTAGGGTTTCCCCCTTTCTCCTCCTGGCTGCACCTTGGGCCCTGGTGGGAGGCGCACCAGCCCACTCAGGGGCTGGTCCCTTCCCACTCTTGGCCCATGCAAGCCTCCGGGGCTGGTGGCCCCTCCCGGTGGACCCTCGGAACCCTCCTGTGGTCCCGGTACATTACCGGTGACGCCCGAAACACTTCCGGTGGTCAAAACCTCACTTCCTATATATTATTCTTTACCTCCGGACCATTCAGGAACTCCTCGTGACGTACGGGATCTCATCCGGGACTCCGAACAACATTCGGTAACCACATACAAACTTTCCCTATAACCCTAGTGTCATCGGACCTTAAGTGTGTAGACCCTACGGGTTCGGGAATCATGCAGACATGACCGAGACAACTCTCCGGACAATAACCAACCACGGGATCTGGATACCCATGTTGGCTCCCACATGTTCCATGATGATCTTATCGGATGAACCACGATGTCGAGGATTCAAGCAATCCCGTATACAATTCCCTTTGTCAATCGGTACGTTACTTGCCCGAGATTCGATCATCGGTATCCCAATACCTCGTTCAATCTCGTTACCAGCAAGTCACTTTACTCGTTTCGTAATGCATGATCCCGTGACCAACTACTTAGTCACAATGAGCTCATTATGATGATGCATTACCGAGTGGGCCCAGAGATACCTCTCCGTCATACGGAGTGACAAATCCCAGTCTCGATTTGTGCCAACCCAACAGACACTTTCGGAGATACATGTAGTGCACCTTTATAGCCACCCAGTTACGTTGTGATGTTTGGTGCACCCAAAGCATTCCTACGGTATCCAGGAGTTGCACAATCTCATGATCTAAGGAAATGATACTTGACATTAGAAAAGCTTTAGCAAACGAACTACACGATCTTGTGCTATGCTTAAGATTGGGTCTTGTCCATCACATCATTCTCCTAATGATGTGATCCCGTTATCAATGACATCCAATGTCCATGGTCAGGAAACCATGACCATCTATTGATCAACGAGCTAGTCAACTAGAGGCTTACTAGGGACATGTTGTGGTCTATGTATTCACACATGTATTACGGTTTCCGGTTAATACAATTATAGCATGAACAATAGACAATTATCATGAACAAGGAAATACAATAATAACCATTTTATTATTGCCTCTAGGGCATATTTCCAACAGTCTCCCACTTGCACTAGAGTCAATAATCTAGTTCACATCACTATGTGATTGTAATGAATCCAACACCCATGGGGTTTGTTCATATCTTGCTTGTGAGAGAGGTTTATTAGTCAATGGGTCTGAACCTTTCAGATCCATGTGTGCTTTGCAAATCTCTATGTCATCTTGTAGATGCAGCTACCACATGCTACTTTGAGCTATTCCAAATAACTGCTCTACTATACGAATCCGGTTTACTACTCAGAGTCATCCGGATTAGTGTCAAAGTTTGCATCGACGTAACCCTTTACGACGAAATCTTTTACCACCTCCATAATCGAGAAAAAAAATCCTTAGTCCACTAGTTACTAAGGATAAGTTCGACCACTGTCATGTGATCCATTCCTGGATCACTCTTGTACCCCTTGACTGACTCATGGCAAGGCACACTTCAGGTGCGGTACACAACGTAGCATACTGTAGAGCCTACGTCTAAAGCATAGGGGACGACCTTCGTCCTTTCTCTCTCTTCTGCCATGGTCAGGTCTTGAGTCTTACTCAATACTCACACCTTGTAACACAACCAAGAACTCCTTCTTTGCTGATCTATTTTGAACTCCTTCAAAATCTTGTCACGGTATGTATTCATTTGAAAGTACTATTAAGCGTTTTTTATCTATCCTTATAGATCTTGATGCTCAATGTTCAAGTAGCTTAATCCAGGTTTTCCATTGAAAAACACTTTTCAAATAACCCTGCATGCTTTCCAGAAATTCTACATCATTTCTGATCAACAATATGTTAACAACATAAACTCATCAAAAATTCTATAGTGCTCCCACTCACTTCTTTTGGAAATACAAGTTTCTCATAAACTTTGTATAAACCCAAAATCTTTGATCATCTCATCAAAGCGTATATTCCAATTCCGAGATGCTTACTCCAGTCCTTAGAAGGATTGCTGGAGCTTTGCATACTTGTTAGCATCTTTCAGGATTGACAAAACCTTCTGGTTGTATCACATACAACCTTTCCTCAAGAAAATCGTCGAGGAAACAATGTTTTGACATCCTATCTGCAAGATTTCATAAATAATGCAGTAACTGCTAACATAATTCCAACAAACTCTTAGCATCGCTATGAGTGAAAAAGTCTCATCGTAGTCAACTCCTTGAACTTGTCGGGAAACATCTTAACGACAGGTCGATCTTTCTTAATGGTGACACTTACCATCATTGTTCGTCTTCCTTTTAAAATCCATCTGCACCCAACAGCCTTACGACCATCAAGTAGTTCTTTCAAAGTCTATACTTTGTTTCATACATGGATCCTCTCTCGGATTTTATGGCCTCGAGCCATTCGTCGGAATTCGACCCACCATCGCTTCTCCATAGCTCGTAGGTTCATTGTTGTCTAGCAACATGACTTCCAAGACAGGATTACGTACCTCTCTGATGTAGTACGCATCCTTGTCGACCTATGAGGTTTGGTAGTGACTGAAGGAAATATGCCCGAGAGGCAATAATAAAGTTATTATTTATTTCCTTATATCATGATAAATGTTTATTATTCATGCTAGAATTGTATTAAACGGAAACATAATACATGTGTGAATACACAGACAAACATTATGTCACTAGTATGCCTCTATTTGACTAGCTCGTTGAATCAAAGATGGTTAAGTTTCCTAGCCATATACATGAGTTGTCATTTGATTAACGGGATCACATCATTAGAGAATGATGTGATTGACTTGACCCATTCCGTTAGCATAGCACTTGATCGTTTAGTTTGTTGTTATTGCTTTCTTCATGACTTATACATGTTTCTATGACTATGAGATTATGCAACTCCCGTTTACCGGAGGAACACTTTGTGTGCTACCAAACGTCACAATGTAACTGGGTGATTATAAAGGTTCTCTACAGGTGTCTCCGAAGGTACTTGTTGGGTTGGCGTATTTCGAGATTAGGATTTGTCACTCCGATTGGCGGAGAGGTATCTCTGGGCCCACTCGGTAATGCACATCACTATAAGCCTTGCAAGCATTGCAACTAATGAGTTAGTTGCGGGATGATGTGTTACGGAACGAGTAAAGAGACTTGCCGGTAACGAGATTGAACTAGGTATTGAGATACCGACGATCGAATCTCGGGCAAGTAACATACCGATGACAAAGGGAACAACGTATGTTGTTATGCGGTTTGACCGATAAAGATCTTCGTAGAATATGTAGGAGCCAATATGAGCATCCAGGTTCCGCTATTGGTTATTGACCGGAGACGTGTCTCGGTCATGTCTACATAGTTCTCGAACCCGTAGGGTCCGCACGCTTAAAGTTCGATGATGGTTATATTATGAGTTTATGTGTTTTGATGTACCAAAGGAGTTCAGAGTCCCGGATGAGATCGGGGACATGACGAGGAGTCTCAAAATGGTCGAGACATAAAAATCGATATATTGGACGACTATATTCGGACATCGGAAAGGTTCCGAGTGATTCGGGTATTTTCAGGAGTACCGGGGAGTTACGGGAATTCGTATTGGGCCTTAATGGGCCATACGGGAAAGGAGAGAAAGGCCTCAAAGGGTGGCCGCACCCCTCCCCATGGGCTGGTCCGAATTGGACTAGGGAGGGGGCGCCCCCTTCCTTCCTTCTCCTTTTCCCTTCCCTTTCCTTCCCTCCTACTCCTACTACTTGGAAGGGCTCCTAGTTCTACTAGGAAAGGGGGAATCCTACTCCCGGTGGGAGTAGGACTCCCCTAGGGCGCGCCATAGAGAGGGCCGGCCCTCCTCCTCCTCCACTCCTTTATATACGGGGGCAGGGGGCACCCCAAAGACACAACAATTGATCTCTTGATCTCTTAGCCGTGTGCGGTGCCCTCCTCCACCATAATCCACCTCGGTCATATCGTAGCGGTGCTTAGGCAAAGCCCTGTGTCGGTAGAACATCATCATCGTCACCACGCCGTCATGCTGACAAAACTCTCCCTCAACACTCGGCTGGATCGGAGTTCGAGGGACGTCATCGAGTTGAACGTGTGCAGAACTCGGAGGTGCCGTGCGTTCGGTATTTGATCGGTCGGATCGTGAAGACGTACGACTACATCAATCGCGTTGTGCTAACGCTTCCGCTTTATGTCAGGACCCCGATTCCAAGTCACATCGATCTAGCCGGTAACACCTCATATCACTTTGCGGCCTCACACACGGTATTCCCACGGGTGTCACCTTACCATGGCCCGGGACCGTTTGCGCCTTTTGGCTCATGTATATGATAGTGTCGCTAGCATCCATATGACAGAGAACCCGGGCCGACATGGCTAGTCGTGAACCCAAAGCGGCACCAACCTATGGGGACAGGCATACATGAATCACATCGAGCATGTCGATCAGCAGCGTGTGAATCCGGGCTGTAGCACTGGGCTAACAGGACTCCGGGAACCCGGGCTGTAGCAGGCTAAGCAGGACTCCGGATGTCACAGTGTGACATTTCCCCGAAGGGACAGACACAGGAACAAAGTGAAACACATGCCGGCCAGTCAAGTGTCCTGAGCAGTAGTGCTGGGCTAACAGGACTTCGGTGAACCGGGCTGTAGCGGACTACTATGGCTCATGGCAGCACTAGACTACATTTCCCCATAAGAGAGGCTGCCAAGGATAAACAACTAGATTGTCGGATGCCACACATACCAAGCATTTCAATCATACGCACAATATGCTCGATATGTGTAAATACAACATGGCATCACAACATAACTCTACGACTCAAGTATTTATTCATTAGGCTCCGAGGAGCGAGATATTACAAACATGGGTCTCATGACCCAACAATCATAGCATACAAATCAAAACACATGCGGAAGCTTAACATGTCTGAGTACAGACATCTACAAATGAAAAAGGCTAAGAAGTCTGACTATCTACCAGATCCTGCCGAGGGCACAAGATCGTAGCTGAGGTATCAAGCTAACGTCGAAGTCCACGCGAAACTACTAGCGAGACTGGAGTCTCTCTGCAAAACATAAATTAAGCAAACGTGAGTACAAAAGTACTCAGCAAGACTTACATCAGAACTAGCTACATATGCATCGTTATCAACAAAGGGGGTGATGGAGTTTAACTGCAGTAAGCCAGCTTTGACTCAGTGGCTATCTTAAACTACGACTGCAAGTACCTCTTTTGAGGTGGCGCACACGAGTCCACATATTCACCATATCAATACACCACTATGGATCCGCTCCCGTCTCCCTACGAGAACGCCATCCATAGCACTCACGCTTATCTTGCGCATTTTAGAGTATCCACTTTCACTTGTCTATGAACTGTTATAGGCAACCCAGAAGTCCTTTACCGTGGACGCGGCTATTCGAATAGTTTTATACCCTGCAGGGGTGTACTTCATCACACATGTTTCCACCACTTAGCGTCTGCACACGACATGTGCTCGGCAGACTTCAAGCGAAAGCCGACGTGGGTGTATACCACGACCTGACTAACCGCACAAGTCTCTAGTCCAGGTTTATCGCCTATTTGGGTTCCATCCACAAGGAAATCCTGCCGGGGTGTCCTCAACGTCCCCAGACGATGTGTACAGGGTCCCGAGACACCAAACGGGCGCCCGACATACCCGGCCACAGTGTATCTACCGCATCATAGCCCACCCCTAGGGTCAGCGCTACGCACGGCCGCCAACACATAACCTATAAACAGCAGAAACTAGTTGCAATTCCTGCACAGAGGACGAGAGGGGTCAGTAAGTCAAGCGGGGTCATATTTCAGGGCCCAATGTGTGGTAGTAGCTGTTTCATGGATCACAAACACAGAACTCAGTTCCTGAGATCGGTTTCAGTGAGACAACCCACCATGTACTCCTACATGGCCTCTCACTGCTACCTTTACCAAATCGTGTTCACACACTTAGCTCACACACAGTAGGACACGTCTACCAACATCCGTGGCAAGGATCCTGGCAACACGACATACTACCATGATGACTAGTGATGGATGATGCGGATACAAAGGAAGATAACACCTTCTTAGATCTTCCCTTAGCGAGGCTAAGGGAACAGAATCTGGAGGATCGACCGAGAGACATTTAGCACTCCGCTTCTAATGTTCTTCTTGATGTGCTAGCGTAATCCATTTATAGATATGGTTTGATATCTAGAACATCAAGTAAAAGGTCGGACTTCGGAAGCTCAAGAATCCATAAGGAATAACTACGAAGGCAGATCCTGCGAGATCCTTATGGGAAGGTGACCAACTTCTTCAACCAGGATACTACAATAATAGCCTTCCGGCTAGGTGTGTTGGCCACGACATCCACATTACCGGTTACAGAGAGACCAACAATATAGTTCTTGGAGTACGTTCCAACCATCATATCTGCCTGAGATTCAGATCTGGTTGGTGTTAGGATATTCCAGACCCATCCAGTCTAGAAGGAAAATGAGAGTTTGCAACACAATTTTGACGAGATGACGCTGCGAGATTCTCGGGGAATGAACTGCGATAGCAAGCTCCAAAACATGAGCTGGTTCTGCTACAAACCTGTGAACACGCTATCCAAGACGAGCATGACCACGTAGTAGTCTTATAGTAAAACACTATCGAGTTCAGGTGGGGAACCATCATCAAGGATTTTGAAGTCTTTACGCAAGTCCATGGATTAGATCCCAAGCGTAGACTTCTTTGCCTTGAACAAGTCAATCAGTGGCTTGGTGTGCTAGGGAATACATATGGAGTGGAGGTAATTAATCTACCAAACCATAGAATACATACACACATGCATAACTGACTTGGGATGGTGCCAGGGGAAACAAAAACAATCTTTCTCGAACTCACGGCGGCAACTTGTACCAAGTGCACATGAATTCGAGGAAGTCACTTCTTCCATCCAAGCATAAGCTTCATGAACGGAACATGAAGGCATTGCTTATAAAATTTCCAACACTAGGTTGATGTTCAACATGAATCATGGGGGAGAGAAAATGCTGTTGATGGGCTCAACAACAACTCATCGAAATTTCCATATCACTGGACTTCCACCATCATGTGAACACGATGATAGTATTGGTCAGACCAAAAGATGTAATGGTGTATGCTCGAGGGATCAACCACGGGTAAGACAACATTACGAACATCGTTGGTTCTGACTTGACTTGACGATAGCCCATACTCAAGTCAAAGTTTTGACAAGGCAATAGATCCAACAACTGATCACGAGGACCAATTGATGGAGATATCATCTTTCTTCAACACACACACACACACACAGAAGATATCCCTTAACATGAACTAAGTCAGACAAGCTTTTATCTTCCAATTCTCCAAGTTGTTGTCTAGCTCAACCAACTAGCTCAGGGATATCCAACACAGATTCTTGGAGAAGGGGTGATTTATAAGAAACCCAACTTGATCACGAACTCAACATAGCGGTCAGGTGACAGCCAGGTAATACTTCCGAGAAGATCTTCGGAAAATCACGAAACACCGATATGTTACTAAGCTCGAGAACAATCTTGCTTTTCAGAGCAGGACGATATGATCAAAAGAGTAAGGGTTTGGCAAAATCCTAACCCGTTCATCGAAGAGTGCACCAGGAAATAAGGACTAGGTAGCACGATCAATCTTAGGATGATGATTCAATAACCAACACACTAAGAAAGAAATTATTGTCCATTAGCTACCTAGCAACTAGTTGCTAGGAGTATTGATTTCACACATTATGGTTCACTTGCCGGCATTCCGGTTGCGACAACACGGGACCGAGGAATGAAAAATGATGGTAAGAAGTATCACTGCGTCAAGAATTCATAAGGGAAGGTGCAATTCTCATGACATTCCTGACATAAAGTGGATAATACTTCAGGGTGGAACAGACCAATAGCTTGATTGCATTTGATCTGCGAAATACAACTGCTTTGACCCAATCCTAGAAATGGATGATGTACTAGAGTTTGTTTCTCCTAGTCATTCTGAACTAGAATGGCTTGACGGACCACAAGAATAATAGGAATCGATGAACGAATGCTCACATACTCTTGACTATCAATTGATAGATGAAGGTCGGAATATAACGGAAGGGGGACAACTCAAAGGAACATATAACTTTCTGAGTTGTGGATGCATAGATTAGTATGTCGAACGAGTTCAACATATTTCTTCCGGATAACCCATGCAGGAAGGTAGGGTTGGCAGAGTCACAACATAGAATGGAGAACTCATCAGGAGCGCTCTGTCGTGACCTTTTGGTTCAAAAGAATTCCTGCCAAGAATGGTCCATGATAATTGGAAGAAGGATGTACCACGAACCTCGAGGACTATCACAAAGGTTACTAATATCCTAAAGGAACTAGCAACACTATCAACATGAGATAAGTAGGGTGAATCTCGGGTTCAAGAACCCATGAATAGAATACCTACCACTACATGGCATCACGGGATGCTTTCAAGAATGGTGGCCAGAATCATCACACCGGAACACAAGACATGGCTAGATTACTAGGTGACTCCCTAAAACACCTAGGGTCATAGTAATAGCTCCAACATATATGTCGAGGCAACAGAGTACCTCAACTCACCGATTAGTGTGATTAATCTGGCCCAAATGGACATCAGGAACAGGAGGAAGGGGTTTGCAAATGCATCAGACTACTTAGAAACCTGGGATGACTCGGACAGCATAACGACTGTAAATGCTCAAAAAAATTTGGGACATCCTGCAAAATGGTGGCATAACCACTCAACATCACAATATCAAGGTTCCAGGACCAATTATGAACACACGGAAGTACTGGAAACTGAACTGCGGCATGAATCCATCAATCCTATAAGTCAACGGGCTAGTAACACGTCATCCTGATAGATAGATGAGAAGGCCTAGTTTCTTAACCCCGTAGAAAGGAAGAGGGTGACTCAGATCAGAGGGCATGAGATATAAGGAGTAAAAAGAGCCTTACGTTCCCTTCCACAATCAATTCCCTTACATAACTAAAGCATTTCTAGACTCGACTTCGACCAGTTTGGCTTGGTAATCCTACAGGCAGTCATGCTTTGATACCAAAGCTGTCAGGACCCCGATTCCAAGTCACATCGATCTAGACGGTAACACCTCATATCACTTTGCGGCCTCACACACGGTATTCCCACGGGTGTCACCTTACCATGGCCCGGGACCGTTTGCGCCTTTTGGCTCACGTATATGATAGTGTCGCTAGCGTCCATATGACAGAGAACCCGGGCCGACATGGCTAGTCGTGAACCCAAAGCGGCACCAACCTATGGGGACAGGCATACATGAATCACATCGAGCATGTCGGTCAGAAGCGTGTGAATCCGGGCTGTAGCACTAGGCTAACAGGACTCCGGGAACCCGGGCTGTAGCAGGCTAAGCAGGACTCCGGATGTCACCGCGTGACATTTCCCCGAAGGGACAGACACAGGAACAAAGTGAAACACATGCCGGCCAGTCAAGTGTCCTGAGCAGTAGTGCTGGGCTAACAGGACTCCGGTGAACCGGGCTGTAGCGGACTACTATGGCTCATGGCAGCACTAGACTACATTTCCCCATAAGAGAGGCTGCCAAGGATAAACAACTAGGTTGTCGGATCCCACAAATACCAAGCATTTCAATCATACACACAATATGCTCGATATGTGTAAATACAACATGGCATCACAACATAACTCTACGACTCAAGTATTTATTCATTAGGCTCCGAGGAGCGAGATATTACAAACATGGGTCTCATGACCCAACAATCATAGCATACAAATCAAAACATATGCGGAAGCTTAACATGTCTGAGTACAGACATCTACAAATGAAAAAGGCTAAGAAGCCTGACTATCTACCAGATCCTGCCGAGGGCACAAGATCGTAGCTGAGGTATCAAGCTAACGTGGAAGTCCATGCGAAACTACTAGCGAGACTGGAGTCTCTCTGCAAAACATAAATTAAGCAAACGTGAGTACAAAAGTACTCAGCAAGACTTACATCAGAACTAGCTACATATGCATCGTTATCAACAAAGGGGGGTGGTGGAGTTTAACTGCAATAAGCCAGGTTTGACTCGGTGGCTATCTTAAACTATGACTGCAAGTACCTCTTTTGAGGTGGCTGTTGGAAATATGCCCTAGAGGCAATAATAAAATGATTATTATATTTCCTTGTTCATGATAATTGTCTATTATTCATGCTATAATTGTATTGTTCGGAAATCGTAATACATGTGTGAATACATAGACCATAATGTGTCCCTAGTGAGCCTCTAGTTGACTAGCTCGTTGATCAATAGATAGTCATGGTTTCCTGGCTATGGACATGGGGATGTCATTGATAACGGGATCACATCATTAGGAGAATGATGTGATGGACAAGACCCAATCCTAAACATAGCACAAGATCATATAGTTCGTTTGCTAGAGTTTTTCCAATGTCAAGTATCTTTTCCTTAGACCATGAGATCGTTTAACTCCCGGATACCGTAGGAGTGCTCTGGGTATACCAAACGTCACAACGTAACTGGGTGACTATAAAGGTATACTACGGGTATCTCCGAAAGTGTCTGTTGGGTTGACACGGATCAAGACTGGGATTTGTCACTCCGTATGACAGAGAGGTATCTCTGGGCCCACTCGGTAATGCATCATCATGATGAGCTCAAAGTGACCAAGTGTCTGGTCACGGGATCATGCATTACAGTACGAGTAAAGTGACTTGCCGGTAACGAGATTGAACGAGGTATTGGGATACCGACGATCGAATCTCGGGCAAGTAACGTACCGATTGACAAAAGGAATTGAATACGGGGTTGCTTGAATCCTCGACATCGTGGTTCATCCGATGAGATCATCGAGGAGCATGTGGGAGCCAACATGGGTATCCAGATCCCGCTGTTGGTTATTGACCGGAGAGCCGTCTCGGTCATGTCTACATGTCTCCCGAACCCATAGGGTCTACACACTTAAGGTTCGGTGACGCTAGGGTTGTAGAGATATGAATATGCAGTAACCCGAAAGTTGTTCGGAGTCCTGGATGAGATCCTGGACTTCACGAGGAGTTCCGGAATGGTCCGAAGGTGAAGAATTATATATAGGAAGTGCAGTTTCGGCCATCGGGAGAGTTTCGGGGTCACCGTATTGTACCGGGACCACCAGAAGGGTCCCGGTGGTCCACCGGGTGGGGTCACCCATCCTGGAGGGCCCCATGGGACAAAGTGGGGAGGGGAACCAGCCCATAGTGGGCTGGTGCGCCCCCTTAGGCCCATCCCATGCGCCTAGGGTTGGAACCCTAGGGGTGGGGGGGGGGCGCCCCACCTTGCCTTGGGGGCTACTCCACCCTTGGCCGCCGCCCCCCTAGGAGATCCCATCTCCTAGGGCCGGCGCCCCCCTAGGGGAGCCTATATAAAGGGGAGGGGGAGGGGGCAAAGAGACCTTGAGTCTTGGCGCCTCCCTCTCCCCTGCTACACCTCTCTCTCTCTCGCAGTATACGGCGAAGCCCTGCTGCTGTGACGCCCTGCATCCACCACCATGCCGTCGTGCTGCTGGATCTTCATCAACCTCTCCCCCCCTTGCTGGATCAAGAAGGAGGAGACGTCACGCTGACCGTACGTGTGTTGAACACGGAGGTGCCGTCCGTTCGGCGCTAGGATCTCCGGTGATTTGGATCACGTCGAGTACGTCTTCCTCATCCCCGTTCTTTGAACGCTTCCGCGCGTGATCTACAAAGGTATGTAGATGAAATCCAATCACTCGTTGCTAGATGAACTCATAGATGGATCTTGGTGAAACCGTAGGAAATTTTTTGTTTTCTGCAACGTTCCCCAACAGTGGCATCATGAGCTAGGTCTATGCGTAGTTCTCCTTGCACGAGTATAACACAATTTGTTGTGGGCGTAGATGTTGTCAACTTTCTTGCCGCTACTAGTCTTATCTTGCTTCAGCGGTATTGTGGGATGAAGCGGCCCAGACCGACCTTACACGTACGCTTACGTGAGACTGGTTCCACCGACTGACATGCACTAGTTGCATAAGGTGGCTAGCGGGTGTCTGTCTCTCCCACTTTAGTTGGAGCGGATTCGATGAAAAGGGTCCTTATGAAGGGTAAATAGAAGTTGACAAATCACGTTGTGGCTATTACGTAGGTAAGAAAACGTTCTTGCTAGAACCCTTTTGCAGCCACGTAAAACTTGCAACAACAATTAGAGGACGTCTAACTTGTTTTTGCAGCAAGTGATATGTGATGTGATATGGCCAAAGTTGTGATGAATGATGAATGATATATATGTGATGTATGAGATCATGTTCTTGTAATAGGAATCACGACTTGCATGTCGATGAGTATGACAACCGGCAGGAGCCATAGGAGTTGTCTTTATTTTTTGTATGACCTGCGTGTCATTGAGAAACGCCATGTCAATTACTTTACTTTATTGCTAAACGCCTTAGCCATAGTAGTAGAAGTAATAGTTGGCGAGCAACTTCATGGAGACACGATGATGGAGATCATGATGATGGAGATCATTGTGTCATGCCGGTGACAAGATGATCATGGAGCCCCAAGATGGAGATCAAAGGAGCTATGTGATATTGGCCATATCATGTCACTATTATTATTTGATTGCATGTGATGTTTATCATGTTTTTGCATCTTGTTTACTTAGAACGACGGTAGTAAATAAGATGATCCCTCATAATAATTTCAAGAAAGTATTCCCCCTAACTGTGCGCCGTTGCGACAGTTCGTTGTTTCGAAGCACCACGTGATGATCGGGTGTGATAGATTCCAACGTTCACATACAACGGGTGTAAGATAGATTTACACACGCAATACACTTAGGTTGACTTGACGAGCCTAGCATGTACAGACATGGCCTCGGAACACATAAGACCGAAAGGTCAAGCATGAGTCGTATAGAAGATACGATCAACATGAAGATGTTCACCGATGTTGACTAGTCCGTCTCACGTGATGATCGGACACGGCCTAGTCAACTCGGATCATGTTATACTTAGATGACTGGAGGGATGTCTATCTAAGTGGGAGTTCATTGAATAATTTGATTAGATGAACTTAATTATCATGAACTTAGTCTAAAATCTTTACAATATGTCTTGTAGATCAAATGGCCAACGTTGTCCTCAACTTCAACGCGTTCCTAGAGAAAACCAAGCTGAAAGATGATGGCAGCAACTATACGGACTGGGTCCGGAACCTGAGGATCATCCTCATAGCTGCCAAGAAATATTATGTCCTAGAAGCACCGCTAGGTGACGCACCCGTCCCACAGAACCAATACGTTATGAACGCTTGGCAGACACGTGCTGATGATTACTCACTCGTTCAGTGCGGCATGCTTTACAACTTAGAACCGGGGCTCCAAAAGCGTTTTGAGCGACACGGAGCATATGAGATGTTCGAAGAGCTGAAAATGGTTTTCCAAGCTCATGCCCGGGTCGAGAGATATGAAGTCTCTGACAAGTTCTTCAGCTGTAAGATGGAGGAAAATAGTTTTGTTAGTGAGCACATACTCACTATGTCTGGGTTACATAACCGCTTGACTCAGCTGGGAGTTAATCTCCTGGATGACGCGGCCATTGACAGAATCCTCCAGTCGCTTCCACCAAGCTACAAGAGCTTTGTGATGAACTTCAATATGCAGGGGATGGAAAAGACCATTCCTGAAGTATTTGCAATGCTGAAATCAGCAGAGGTAGAAGTCAAAAAGGACCATCAAGTGTTGATGGTGAATAAAACCACTAAGTTCAAGAAAGGCAAGGGTAAGAAGAACTTCAAGAAGGACGGCAAGGGATTTGCCGTGCCCGGTAAGCAAGCTGCCGGGAAGAAGCCAAAGAATGGACCCAAGCCCGAGACTAAGTGTTTTTACTGCAAGGGAAGTGGTCACTGGAAGCGGAACCGCCCCAAATACTTAGCGGACAAGAAGGCCGGCAAAATGAAAGGTATATGTGATATACATGTAATTGATGTGTACCTTACCAATACTCGTAGTAGATCCTGGGCATTTGATACCGGTGCAATTGCTCACATTTGTAACTCAAAGCAGGAGCTGCGGAATAAGCGGAGATTGGCGAAGGATGAGGTGACGATGCGCGTCGGGAATGGTTCCAAGGTCGATGTGATCGCCGTCGGCACGCTACCTCTACATTTACCTACGGGATTAGTTTTGAACCTCAATAATTGTTATTTAGTGCCAAGTTTGAGCATGAACATTGTATCAGGATCTCGTTTAATACGAGATGGCTACTCATTTAAATCCGAGAATAATGGTTGTTCTATTTATATGAGAGATATGTTTTATGGTCATGCTCCTATGGTGAATGGTTTATTCTTAATGAATCTCGAGCGTAATGCTGCACATATTCATAGTGTGAATGCCAAAAGATGTAAGGTTGATAATGATAGTCCCACATACTTGTGGCATTGCCGCCTTGGTCACATAGGTGTCAAACGCATGAAGAAGCTCCATGCAGATGGACTTTTAGAGTCTCTTGATTACGAATCATTTGAGACGTGCGAACCATGCCTCATGGGTAAGATGACCAAGACTCCGTTCTCAGGAACAATGGAGCGAGCAACCAACCTATTGGAAATCATACATACTGATGTGTGCGGTCCAATGAGTGTTGAGGCTCGTGGTGGCTATCGTTATGTTCTCACCCTCACTGATGACTTGAGTAGATATGAGTATATCTACTTAATGAAACACAAGTCTGAAACCTTTGAAAAGTTCAAGGAATTTCAGAGTGAGGTTGAGAATCAACGTGACAGAAAAATCAAGTTTTTGCGATCAGATCATGGAGGAGAATACTTGAGTCACGAATTTGGTACACACTTAAGAAAATGTGGAATAGTTTCACAACTCACGCCGCCTGGAACACCTCAGCGTAATGGTGTGTCCGAACGTCGTAATCGCACTCTATTAGATATGGTGCGATCTATGATGTCTCTTACCGATTTACCGCTGTCATTTTGGGGCTATGCTTTAGAGACTGCCGCATTCACTTTAAATAGGGCTCCGTCGAAATCCGTTGAGACGACACCGTATGAATTATGGTTTGGGAAGAAGCCTAAGCTGTCGTTTCTAAAAGTTTGGGGATGCGATGCTTATGTCAAGAAACTTCAACCTGAGAAGCTCGAACCCAAGTCGGAAAAATGCGTCTTCATAGGATACCCTAAAGAAACTATTGGGTATACCTTCTACCTCAGATCCGAAGGCAAGATCTTTGTTGCCAAGAATGGATCCTTTCTAGAGAAAGAGTTTCTCTCAAAAGAAGTAAGTGGGAGGAAAGTAGAACTTGATGAAGTATTGCCTCTTGAACCGGAAAGTGGCGCAACTCAGGAAAATGTTCCTGTGGTGCCTGCACCAATTAGAGAGGAAGTTAATGGTGATGATCAAGATACTTCTGATCAAGCTCCTACTGAACTTCGAAGGTCCACAAGGACACGTTCCGCACCAGAGTGGTACGGCAACCCTGTCTTGGAAATCATGTTGTTAGACAACGGTGAACCTTCGACCTATGAAGAAGCGATGGCGGGCCCGGATTCTGACAAATGGCTGGAAGCCATGAAATCCGAGATAGGATCCATGTATGAAAACGAAGTATGGACTTTGACTGACTTGCCCGATGATCGGCGAGCCATAGAAAATAAATGGATCTTTAAGAAGAAGACAAACGCGGATGGTAATGTGACCATCTATAAAGCACGACTTGTCGCTAAGGGTTATTGACAAGTTCAAGGGGTTGACTACGATGAGACTTTCTCACCCGTAGCGAAGCTGAAGTCTATCCGAATCATGTTAGCAATTGCCGCATTCTATGATTATGAAATATGGCAAATGGACGTCAAAACGGCATTCCTTAATGGTTTCCTTAAGGAAGGATTGTATATGATGCAACCGGAAGGTTTTGTCGATCCTAAGAATGCTGACAAGGTGTTCAAGCTCCAACGCTCGATTTATGGGCTGGTGCAAGCATCTCGGAGTTGGAACATTCGCTTTGATGAGATGATCAAAGCGTTTGGGTTTATGCAGACTTATGGAGAAGCCTGCATTTACAAGAAAGTGAGTGGGAGCTCTGTAGCATTTCTCATATTGTATGTGGATGACATACTGTTGATGGGAAATGATATAGAATTCTTGGAAAGCATAAAGGCCTATTTGAACAAGTGTTTTTCAATGAAGGACCTTGGAGAAGCTGCTTATATATTAGGCACCAAGATCTATAGAGATAGATCGAGACGCCTCATTGGTCTTTCACAGAGTACGTACCTTGACAAGATATTGAAGAAGTTCAAAATGGATCAGTCAAAGAAGGGGTTCTTGCCTGTATTGCAAGGTACGAGATTGAGCTTGGCTCAATGCCCGACCACGGCAGAAGATAGAGAAAAGATGAGTGTCGTCCCCTATGCCTCGGCCATAGGGTCTATCATGTATGCTATGCTGTGTACCAGACCTGATGTAAACCTTGCCGTGAGTTTGGTAGGAAGGTACCAAAGTAATCCCGGCATGGAACACTGGACAGCGGTCAAAAATATCCTGAAGTACCTGAAAAGGACTAAGGAAATGTTTCTCGTTTATGAGGTGACGAAGAGCTTGTCGTAAAGGGTTACGTCGATGCTAGCTTCGACACAGATCTGGATGACTCTAAGTCACAAACCGGATACATGTATATTTTGAATGGTGGGGCAGTAAGCTGGTGCAGTTGCAAGCAAAGCGTTGTGGCGGGATCTACATGTGAAGTGGAGTACATGGCAGCCTCGGAGGCAGCACACGAAGCAGTCTGGGTGAAGGAGTTCATTACCGACCTAGGAGTCATACCCAATGCGTCGGGCCCGATGACTCTCTTCTGTGACAACACTGGAGCTATTGCCCTTGCCAAGGAGCCCAAGTTTCACAGGAAGACCAGGCATATCAAGCGTCGCTTCAACTCCATTCGTGAAAGTGTTCAAAATGGAGACATAGAGATTTGTAAAGTACATACGGACCTGAATGTAGCAGATCCGTTGACTAAACCTCTCCCTAGAGCAAAACATGATCAACACCAGAATTCCATGGGTGTTCGATTCATCACAATGTAACTAGATGATTGACTCTAGTGCAAGTGGGAGACTGTTGGAAATATGCCCTAGAGGCAATAATAAAATGATTATTATATTTCCTTGTTCATGATAATTGTCTATTATTCATGCTATAATTGTATTGTCTGGGAATCGTAATACATGTGTGAATACATAGACCATAATGTGTCCCTAGTGAGCCTCTAGTTGACTAGCTCGTTGATCAACAGATAGTCATGGTTTCCTGGCTATGGACATGGGGATGTCATTGATAAAGGGATCACATCATTAGGAGAATGATGTGATGGACAAGACCCAATCCTAAACATAGCACAAGATCGTATAGTTCGTTTGCTAGAGTTTTTCCAATGTTAAGTATCTTTTCCTTAGACCATGAGATCGTGTAACTTCCGGATATCGTAGGAGTGCTCTGGGTATACCAAACGTCACAACATAACTGGGTGACTATAAAGGTATACTACGGGTATCTCCGAAAGTGTCTGTTGGGTTGACACGGATCAAGACTGGGATTTGTCACTCCGTATGACGGAGAGGTATCTCTGGGCCCACTCGGTAATGCATCATCATAATGAGCTCAAAGTGACCAAGTGTTTGGTCACGGGATCATGCATTACGGTACGAGTAAAGTGACTTGCCGGTAACGAGATTGAACGAGGTATTGGGATACCGACGATCGAATCTCGGGCAAGTAACGTACCGATTGACAAAGGGAATTGAATACGGGGTTGCTTGAATCCTCGACATCGTGGTTCATCCGATGAGATCATCGAGGAGCATGTGGGAGCCAACATGGGTATCCAGATCCCGCTGTTGGTTATTGACCGGAGAGCCGTCTCGGTCATGTCTACATGTCTCCCGAACCCGTAGGGTCTACACACTTAAGGTTCAGTGACACTAGGGTTGTAGAGATATGAATATGCAGTAACTCGAAAGTTGTTCGGAGTCCCGGATGAGATCCTGGACGTCACGAGGAGTTCCGGAATGGTCCGGAGGTGAAGAATTATATATAGGAAGTGTAGTTTCGGCCATCGGGAGAGTTTCGGGGTCATCGGTATTGTACCGGGACCACCGAAAGGGTCCCGGGGGTCCACCGGGTGGGGCCACCCATCCCGGAGGGCCCCATGGGCCAAAGTGTGGAGGGGAACCAGCCCATAGTGGGATGGTGCGCCCCCTTAGGCCCACCCCATGCGCCTAGGGTTGGAACCCTAGGGGTGGGGGGGCGCCCCACCTTGCCTTGGGGGCTACTCCACCCTTGGCCGCCGCCCCCCTAGGAGATGTGGGATCTCCTAGGGCCGGCGCCCCCCTAGGGGAGCCTATATAAAGGGGGGGGGAGGGAGGGGGCAGAGAGACCTTGAGTCTTGGCGCCTCCCTCTCCCCTGCTACACCTCTCTCTCTCGCAGTATACGGCGAAGCCCTGCTGCTGTGACGCCCTGCATCCACCACCACGCCGTCGTGCTGCTGGATCTTCATCAACCTCTCCTCCCCCTTGCTGGATCAAGAAGGAGGAGACGTCACGCTGACCGTACGTGTGTTGAACACGGAGGTGCCGTTCGTTCGGCGCTAGGATCTCCGGTGATTTGGATCACGTCGAGTACGTCTTCCTCATCCCCGTTCTTTGAACGCTTCCGTGCGTGATCTACAAAGGTATGTAGATGCAATCCAATCACTCGTTGCTAGATGAACTCATAGATGGATCTTGGTGAAACCGTAGGATTTTTTTTGTTTTCTGCAACGTTCCCCAACAGTGGCGCACATGAGTCGACATATTCACCATATTAATACACCACTATGGATCCGCTCCCGTCTCCCTACGAGAACGCCATCCATAGCACTCACGCTTATCTTGCGCATTTTAGAGTATCCACTTTCACTTGTCTATGAACTGTTATAGGCAACCCAGAAGTCCTTTACCGCGGACGCGGCTATTCGAATAGTTTTATACCCTGCAGGGGTGTACTTCGTCACACATGTTTCCACCACTTAGCGTCTGCACACAACATGTGCTCAGCAGACTTCAAGCGAAAGCCGACGTGGGTGTAGACCACGACCTGACTAACCACACAAGTCTCTAGTCCAGGTTTATCGCCTATTCGGGTTCCATCCGGAAGGAAATCCGGCCGGGGTGTCCTCAACGGCCCCAAACGATGTGTACAGGGTCCCGAGACACCAAACGGGCGCCCGGCATACCCGGCCACAGTGTATCTACCGCATCATAGCCCACCCCTAGGGTCAGCGCTATGCACGACCGCCAACACATAACCTACAAACAGCAGAAACTAGTTGCAATTCCTGCACAGAGGACGAGAGGGGTCAGTAAGTCAAGCGGGGTCATATTTCAGGGCCCAATGTGTGGTAGTAGCTGTTTCATGGATCACAAACACAGAACTTAGTTCCTGAGATCGGTTTCAATGAGACAACCCACCATGTACTCCTACATGGCCTCTCACCGCTACCTTTACCAAATCGTGTTCACACACTTAGCTCACACACAGTAGGACATGTTCACAACTTTCCAATTCATCCCCGATGAATCAGACCTGACACAACTCTAAGCAATAGCAGGCATGACAAGCAAACATGAAGGAGTAGGCACATCAGGGCTCAAACAACTCCTACTCATGCTAGTGGGTTTCATCTATTTACTGTGGCAATGACAGGTCATGCAAAGGAAAGGGGTTCAACTACCGCAACATGTAACAGTTGAATCGTTGTTGTCCTAATGCAGTAAAAGAGAGCAGGTGCGAGAGAGTGGGTTTGTATCGGAATGAACAAGGGGTTTTTTCTTGCCTGGCACTTCTGAAGATATCATTGGGTCTTCATCAGTGTCAACGATCACAGCGTCGGTACAACGTCTATCGAGAGGGGACAACCACCAGCAACAGAGAAGGAACACAATCAATGCAATGCATAGCATGATGCATGATAATGACATGGCAATATGTTGTTGATTGAGCTAATGCAACTAGCAACACAATTAAATGAAGTTGGTTTGAATACAAGATTCAAATTCAAACTCCATATATGATTAGTTAAATGCCATTTATTTGCTTTGTCCAAAACAGAGGACAAACACTGTTCAAACATGCATGAAAATGCCATAAACAGATTCCTTGAATTTTTCTGATAATTTTTCATATATAAATTGTTTGATTTGGAGCTACGGTTGATTTTCTATGAATTTTAGAAGTTTTAGGCATTTTCTGAAAATAATAAATCATTTAAGATTTATTTAAATTCCAGAAAAGGTTTTACTGCGTCAGCATGACGTAAGAGTGATGTCATCAGGTCAATTGTGGCTGGTCAGGTCAAACCTGACCAGTGGGACCCGCATGTCAGCGTCCTAACTAATTAACAGTGTTAATTAGTGCTAACTAAAAACATAATTTAGGGTTAGTCAAGGGCTGGCCCCACATGTCACTGACTCAGGGGAGTCAAACCCCAGTCAAATAGGGTCAACCCCACCGGAGTTGACCCGCGGTTCGTCGCCGGCGAGGCCAGAGACGGCGGAGGGCTTCGGAAATCGCCCACAGGCGATGGTTTTGGGCGTGGGGAGGCTCTACGAAGAGTTGCTGCTCGCGCGCAGCTGATGGAGCAGACGTTGTGAGCTGGGGTGGCTAGAGTCGATGGCGGCGAGCTCGGTTGCGGCCGCCAGAGTTCGGGCATCCATGGTTTAGGCGTTACGGGCACGGCGGGCGCGGCCGATGGTCTTTATGGGTTTCTGGGATCACCAGGAGCACGCGGAGGCAACGAGCACAGCTGGAGGAGCTCGGGAGCACGAAGCTCACCGGCAATGGCGGCGGCCGGAGCTTGGGTTCGCGGTGACGGTGACTAGCGAATGGGTAAGGAGGGGGTGAGCAAGGGGGGAGGAGCAGGAGCTCACAGTGAACTCGATGGCGTTGTCGGTGAGGTCGGGGAAGCCCGGACGGCGACGAATCGGACGGGGCAGAGCTCGGGGCAAAGGGAGAAGACAACGACGATGGCGGTGCTGCAGGGCACTCTGGCGTCGTTTAGCTTGGCGAAGATGACGAGAAGGTCATGGCGGAGCTTCCAGAGAGGGAGAGGGGGCGCGAGGACAGCGGTGGCTACGGAAACGGCGGCGGTGGCGACGAGCTCCGCTCGGTGGGTGAGAGAGAGGGGAGGGGAGAGAGGTGCGAGGAGGGAGGAGGTGCAGAGGGTCGAGGGAGGGTGCGTGGCGACGCATGGAGGCGTCCAGGGCATCGGGGACACAGGCAGCCAGGCAGGAGGTGGCTCGGGCGCGTGTGCGCGCGCGGCGAGCACACGATCTGCCTACTGGCCGAGGAGGAAGACGACAGGGAGGCTGCGGTGGTGGGCTGGGCCGGCCACTTGGGCCGCCAGGTAAGCCCAGGTACTATCTCTCTCTCTCTCTCTCTCTCTCTCTCTCTTTCTGTTTTCATTTATTTAATTCTCTGTTGTTTGTTTTGAATTAGTAGAAATACTAATCCATTTTAGAAATTTCTGAAAATAATCATAGGCACCTTTGGAATTACTCCCAACAGCCTAAAATTACTTTCAAAAGTATTTGGGCATTTAAAAGTATTTATAGTATTTTAAATGCCCAAATGCAAATAGTTATGTCTTAATTAAAAAATCCAAAATGGCTCCAAAATTTATGAACCCATTTTTGGCAGAGGTTTTAGCCAGAACCAAAAATGATGAACATTTTGTTAAGGGCATATTGGGTTCATTGAAAATATTTAAAGTTGGGCCTATTTGCATTGCTTTGGTGCTAGGGGTTTGATCATCCCCATTTCAAGTTTCATGAAATTTAACATGATGCATGGATGCAAGCAAAGTCAAGCAAGGGCTGAACTGGGGCTGTGACAGCTCACCCCCACTAAACAAGAATCTCGTCCCGAGATTCAAGCGTAGGGTAAGGTGAAGGGGGAAACACAAGCTAACATAATCTTCATGATCCAGGTTGCACTTCATAGGAACGTTGACACGATCACCATATTTGTCTCGATGTCTTGCTCTGAGAACTCCATCCAACACGATAACGGAAAGAAAAGAAACGTAGAGCAGGAAAATGTATGCTAGTAATTTTTGCATTGGAAACCTTCCTTGTTTCTCCTACAGCAATCATATCAATAAACCCCTCCACATCATTACGATGTGGTTCCTCTATGCTGCCCTCAAAGGGAAACTTGCAAACCACACAAAAATCATAAAGTGACATCTTCTTATACTCATCATACAAATAAAAATCCATAGAAGGTGGCGACCTCCTAGCATGGAAATGAAAATTTTGCACAAAGATATTAGTGTGTAGGAGATATTGTTCGCTAGTCGCGGAGGAAGTCGATGAGGCCTGCATTCTCAACCAAATAATAGAAGTCATCATGAATCCCGACTGCTCTCAAGAACTCATCACAAGGACATTCGCACGACCGAACCTCCACAGTGCGAGGGAGATTATATTTAGGCTTCTTATTCTCTTCACTTTGCTTATCCTTCGAGCTTCGACTCGAAGAGCCCCTCAAAAATCTCTTCATCAATTTCTGAAAATTTTAGTAACTTAAAATAAAAGTGAAGCAAACTCAACAACATTGAAAGAAACTACTCCTACAAGTGCCTAGAGGCCATATCATGCATTAAAACTACTTTTGACCACATAAATTTGACATGTAAGCTCAAGAACATGGTCACCTAAGCACCAAAAATTTGCAATAAAATAAAGCACTAAAACAAAAACTAATTGGACCATTGGAGGAGTCACATACTGAAGAACAACCCCCCAAAGCAGTTTTGTGAATGGAGCTTTGAGGAAGGAGATTGAAAATGGCAGCAAGATGAGCTAGAACACGGGTTTGAGCTGGTGGATGATTTTTTTATGGAGGAAGGCGAAGTGTGTGGGTGCAGGAATAAGTGGAGGGGACCCACGTGGGGTCCACGAGGCAGGGGTGCGCCCAGGGGGTAGGGCACGCCCTCTACCCTCGTGTGCACATGGTGGGTCCCCCTGGTGTGTTCTCAGTGCCAATAATTCTTAAATATTCTAGAAAAAAATCCATATTTCATTTTCAGGACATTTGGAGAACTTTTATTTTCGGGGTATTTTCTTATTGCAAGGATAATTCAGAAAACAAACAGAAAATACTATTTTTTCTTTATTTAATCTAAATAACAGAAAGTAAAAAGAGGGTACAGAAAGTTATGCTTTCTAACTTCATCGATCTCATGCCCATCAAAAGGAATCCACTAACAAGGTTGATCAAGTCTTGTTAACAAACTCATTCCAAATCGCATGAAACCAGAAAAATTTCGAATAACACTAGGTTACCCTAAGTGGGATATGCACATCCCCAACAATAATAATACCATATTTCTTCTTGACAGTAGGAAGAGGAAATTCAAAACCTCCAATAGTAATCGTTGGAATTTTTCAATAGAATTGATATTGTGGACTTGAGGTTGTTTCCTCGGGAAGTGTACCGTATGCTCATTACCATTAACATGAAAAGTGACATTGCCTTTGTTGCAATCAATAATAGCCCCTCCAGTATTCAGAAAGGGTCTACCAAGAATAATAGACATACTATTGTCCACGGGGATATCAAGAATAATAAAGTCCGTTAAAATAGTAATGTTTGCAACCACAACAGGCACATCCTCACAAATACTGACAGGTATAGCAATTGATTTATCAGCCATTTGCAAAGATACTTCAGTAGGTGTCAACTTATTCAAATCAAGTATATGATATAAAGAGAGAGGCATAACACTAACACCGGCTCCAAGATCACACAAAGCAGTTTTAACATAGATTCTTTTAATGGAACATGGTATAGTTGGTACTCTGGGATCTCCTAGTTTCTTTGGTATTCCACCTTTAAAAGTATAATTAGCAAGCATGGTGGAAATTTCAGCTTCCGATATCTTTCTTTTATTAGTAACAATATCCTTCATGTATTTAGCATAAGGGTTCATTTTAAGCATATCAGTCAAACGCATACGCAAAAAGATAGGTCTAATCATTTCAGCAAAGCGCTCAAAATCCTCATCATCCTTTTTCTTGGATGGTTTAGGAGGAAAAGGCATGGGTTTCTGAACCCATGGTTCTCTTTCTTTATCGTGCTTCCTAGCAACAAAGTCTCTCTTATCATAACGTTGATTCTTTGATTGTGGGTTATCAAGATCAACAGCAGGTTCAATCTCTACATCATTGTTATTGCTAGGTTGAGCATCAACATGAACATCATCATTAGCATTATCACTAGGTTCATGTTCATTACCAGATTGTGTTTCAGCATCTGAAATAGAAATATCATTGGGATTCTCAGGTGTGTCAACAATAGGTTCACTAGAAGCATGCAAAGTCCTATCATTTTCTTTTTCTTCTTCTTAGAAGAACTAGGTGCATCAACATTAGTTCTCTGAGAATCTTGCTCAATTCTCTTAGGGTGGCCCTCAGGGTACAAAGGTTCCTAAGTCATTTTACCCTCTCTAGTCTTAACTCTAACAACATTATCATTTTTCTTATTATTTAATTCATTGAGCAAATCATTCTGAGCCTTAAGTACTTGCTCTACTTGAGTGGTAACCATAGAAGCATGTTTACTAATAAGTTTAAGTTCACCTTTAACTGTAGACATATAATCATTCAAGTGTTCAATCATATAAGTATTACGTTTCAATTGTCTACCAACATAAGCATTGAAGTTTTCCTGTTTAACAATAAAATTATCAAACTCATCTAAGCATCGACTAGCAGACTTATAACAAGGAATATCACCTTCATCAAATCTATAGAGAGAATTTACCTTTACTACCTGTGTCGGGTTATCAAGACCATGTATTTCTTCAATAGATGGTAAATTCTTAACATCTTCAGCTTTAATACCCTTTTCTTTCATAGATTTCTTTGCCTCTTGCATATCTTCAGGACTGAGAAATAGAATACCCCTTTTCTTCGGAGTTGGCTTAGGAGTTGGTTCAGGAAGTGTCCAATCATTTTCATTACTCAACATATTATTCAATAGCAATTCAGCTTGATCAATAGTTCTTTCCTTGAAAACACAACCAGCACAACTATCCATGTGGTCTCTGGAAGCATCGGTTAGTCCATTATAAAAGATATCAAGTATTTCATTTTTCTTGAGAGGATGATCAGACAAAGCATTAAGTAATCGGAGAAGCCTCCCCCAAGCTTGTGGGAGACTCTCTTCTTCAATTTGCACACAATTATATATTTCCCTTAAGGCATATTGTTTCTTATGAGCGGGGAAATATTTAGCAGAGAAGTAATAAATCATATCCTGGGGACTACGCACACAACCAGCATCAAGAGAATTAAACCATGTTTTAGCATCACCCTTTAATGAGAATGGAGACAACTTAGGGATAAAGTAATAGCGAGTTTTCTCATCATTAGTGAACAGGGTGGCTATATCATTTAATTTAGTAAGATGTGCCACAACAGTTTCAGATTTATAGCCATAAAAAGGATCAGATTCAACCAAAGTAATTAACTCAGGATCGACAGAGAAATCATAATCCTTATCGGAAATATAAATAGGTGAAGTAGCAAAAGAAGGGTCATATTTCATTCTAGCATTCAAAGACTTTTCTTCCAGCTTAACTAATAAATTCTTAAGATCATATCTATCATTGCAAGCTAAAAAGTCTCTAGCAATTTCTTCATCCATAACATAACCCTCAGGCACAACAGGCAAGTCATATCTAGGGGGAGAATCTTCATCATCACTTTCATCAATATTATCAGTTTCAATAATTTCATTCTCTCTAACTCTAGCAAGTTGTTCATCAAGAAATTCACCCAACGACACAGTATTATCAAGCATATAAGTAGTTTCATCATAAGTATCATGCAAAGCAGAAGTAGCATCATCAATGACATGCGACATATCAGAATCACTGTTCAAGATATCTTCCGATATTCCGATAAATCGGCCGATTTATCGCTTACCGTTGTCTGACCGATAAGATAAATTGGCCGATAAATCAGCCGCTATGGCGATAACTTGGCCGATATGCCGATAAAATGACTGATTTACCCTTATCATGGGTCGGCCGATAAGTTCCCGATAAGCGATATCCCCAACGTTGATCAGAATGAATAGCAGGAGTAGGTGTCACAAGTTTACTCAAAACAGAAGGTGAATCAAGTGCAGAGCTAGATGGCAGTTCCTTACCTCCCCTCGTAGTTGAGGGAAAAATCTTGGTTCTTTTATCTTTCAAGTTCTTCATAGTGATAAACAGATATAAATCACAAGTGACTCAAAGAATAGAGCTATGCTCCCTGGCAACGGTGCCAGAAAATAGTGTTGATAACCCACAAGTATAGTGGATCGCAACAGTTTTCGAGGGTAGAGTATTCAACCCAAATTTATTGATTCGACACAAGGTGAGCCAAAGAATATTCTCAAGTATTAGCAACTGAGTTGTCAATTCAACCATACCTGGAAAACTTAATATCTGCAGCAAAGTGTTTAGTAGCAAAGTAGTATGGAAGTAACGGTAACAATGGCAAAAGTAACGGTAGCAGTTTTGTAGTGATTGTAACAGTGGCAACAGAAAAGTAAATACGCAAATATCAATATGTGAAAAGCTCGTAGGCAATGGATCAGTGATGGATAATTATGTCGGATGCGATTCCTCATGTAACAGTTACAACATAGGGTGACACAGAAGTAGCTCCAGTTCATCAATGTAATGTAGGCATGTATTCCGAATATAATCTCCGTTGGTTTTCAGGTCATTCCGAGAACTTCTATTTCTGCACAAAAATAACACCATGGCAATTCTGCTGAAAACAGCGTCAGTCCGGGTTAGTTCTATTCATATCATGCAAGTTAGAGTCCAAAACAAGGGCAAAAGTGTTTGGAAAAGTAGATACGATGGAGATGTATCAAGTGTGGACTTTGGTTGACTTGCCCGATGATCGGTAAGCCATAAAGAATAAATGGATCTTCAAGAAGAAGACTGACGCTGACGGTAATATTACTGTCTATAAAGCTCGACTTGTTGCGAAAGGTTTTCGACAAGTTCAAGGAGTTGACTACGATGAGGCCTTCTCACCCGTAGCGATGCTTAAGTCCGTCCGAATCATGTTAGTAATTGCCGCATTTTATGATTATGAAATTTGGCAAATGGATGTCAAAACTGCATTCCTTAATGGATATCTTAAAGAAGAGTTGTATATGATGCAATCAGAAGGTTTTGTCGATCCGAAAGGTTCTAACAAAGTGTGCAAGCTCCAGCGATCCATTTATGGACTGGTGCAAGCCTCTCGAAGTTGGAATATATGCTTTGATAGTGTGATCAAAGCATATGGTTTTATACAGACTTTTGGAGAAGCATGTATTTACAAGAAAGTGAGTGGGAGCTTTGTAGCATTTCTGATATTATATGTGGATGACATATTGTTGATCGAAAATGATACTGAATTTCTGATAGCATAAAAGGATACTTGAATAAGAATTTTTCAATGAAAGACCTTGGTGAAGCTGCTTATATATATTAGGCATCAAGATCTATATAGACAAATCAAGACGCTTAATTGGACTTTCACAAAGCACATACCTTGATAAAGTTTTGAAGAAGTTCAAAATGGATCAAGCAAAGAAAGGGTTCTTGCCTGTGTTACAAGGTGTGAAATTGAGTCAGACTCAATGCCCGACCACTGCATAAGATATAAAGAAAATGAAAGTTATTCCCTATGCTTCAACCATAGGTTCTATCATGCATGCAATGTTGTGTACCAACCTGATGTGTGTCTTGCTATTAGTTTAGCAGGGAGGTACCAAAGTAATCCAGGAGTGGATCACTGGACATCGGTCAAGAATATCCTGAAAAGGATTAAGGATGTGTTTCTCATTTATGGAGGTGACAAAGAGCTCGTCATAAACGGTTACGTTGATGCAAGCTTTGACACTGATCCGGATGACTCTAAGTCACAAACCGGATACATATTTTTATTGAATGGTGGAGCTGTCAGTTGGTGCAGTTCTAAGAAAAGCGTTGTGGCGGGATCTACGTGTGAAGCGGAATACATAGCTGCCCCGGAAGCAGCAAATGAAGGAGTCTGGATGAAGGAGTTCATATCCGATCTAGGTGTCATACCTAGTGCATCGGGTCTAATGAAAATCTTTTGTGACAATGCTGGTGCAATTGCCTTGGCAAAGGAATCCAGATTTCACAAGAGAACCAAGCACATCAAGAGACACTTCAATTCCATCCGCGATCAAGTCAAGGAGGGAGACATAGAGATTTGCAAGATACATACGGATCTGAATGTTGCAGACCTATTGACTAAGCCTCTCTCACGAGCAAAACATGGTCGGCACCAAGACCCCATGGGTGTTAGAATCATTACAATGTAATCTAGATTATTGACTCTAGTGCAAGTGAGAGACTAAAGGAAATATGCCCTAGAGGCAATAATAAAGTTGTTATTTATATTTCCTTAAATCATGATAAATGTTTATTATTAATGCTAGAATTGTATCAACCGGAAACTTAGTACATGTGTGAATACATAGACAAACAGATTGTCACTAGTATGCCTCTACTTGACTAGCAAGCAATGTGACTAATGAGTTAGTTATGGGATGATGCATTACAGAACGAGTAAAGAGACTTGCCGGTAACGAGAGTGAACTAGATATTGAGAACCGGCGATCGAATCTCGGGCAAGTAACATACCGATGACAAAAGGAACAACGTACGTTGTTATGCGGTTTGACCGATAAAGATCTTTGTAGAATATGTAGGAAACAATATGAAAATAAAATTTCTATGATCTGATCGTGGAGGAGAATATTTGAGTTACGGGTTTGGTATTCATTTGAAACAATGCGGAATAGTTTCGCAACTCATGCCACCCGGAACACCACAGCTTAATGGTGTGTTCGAACGTCGTAATCGTACTTTACTAGATATGGTACGATCTATGATGTCTCTTACTGATTTACCACTATCGCTTTGGGGTTATGCTTTAGAGATGGCTGCATTCACGTTGAATAGGGCACCATTTAAATCCGTTGAGACGGCGCCTCATGAACTATGGTTTGGCAAGAAACCAAAGTTGTCGTTTCTTAAAGTTTGGGGATGCGATGCTTATGTGAAAAAGCTTCAACCTAATAAGCTCGAACCCAAATCGGAGAAATGTGTCTTCATAGGATACCCGAAGGAGACTGTTGGGTACACCTTCTATCACAGATCTGAAGGCAAGACATTCATTGCTAAGAATGGATCCTTTCTAGAGAAGGAGTTTCTCTCGAAAGAAGTGAGTGGGAGGAAAGTAGAACTTGATGAGGTAACTGTACCAGCTCCCTTATTGGAAAGTAGTTCATCACAGAAAGCTGTTCCTCTGACTCCTACACCAATTAGTGAGGATGCTAATGATGAAGATCATGTAACTTCAGATCAAGTTACTACCGAACCTCGTAGGTCAACCAGAGTAAGATCCGCACCAGAGTGGTACGGTAATCCTGTTCTGGAGGTCATGTTACTTGACCATGACAAACCTACGAACTATGAGGAAGTGATGATGAGCACAGAATCCGCAAAATGGCTTGAGGGCATGAAATCTGAGATGGGATCCATGTATGAGAACAAAGTATGGACTTTGGTTGACTTTCCCGATGATCGGCAAACCATCGAGAATAAATGGATCTTCAAGAAGAAGACTGACGCTGGCGGTAATGTTACTGTTTACAAAGCTCGACTTGTTGCGAAAGGTTTTTGACAAGTTCAAGGAGTTGACTACGATGAGACTTTCTCACCCGTAGCGATGCTTAAGTCCGTCCGAATCATGTTAGCAATTGCCGCATTTTATGATTATGAAATTTGGCAAATGGATGTAAAGACTGCATTCCTGAATGCATTTCTGGAAGAAGAGTTGTATATGATGCAACCTGAAGGTTTTATCGATCCAAAGGGTGCTAATAAAGTGTGCAAGCTCCAGCAATCCATCTATGGACTGGTGCAGGCATCTCGGAGTTGGAGTAAACGTTTTGATAGTGTGATCAAAGCATATGGTTTATACAGACTTTTGGAGAAGCTTGTATTTGCAAGAAAGTGAGTGGGAGCTATGTAGCATTTCTAATATTATATGTGGATGACATATTGCTGATTGGAAATGATATAGAATTTCTGGATAGCATAAAAGGTACTTGGATAAGAGTTTTTCAATGAAATACCTCAGTGAAGCTGCTTATATATTGGGCATCAAGATCTATAGAGATAGATCAAGACGCTTAATTGGAGTTTCACAAAGCACATACCTTGATAAAGTTTTGAAGAAGTTCAAAATGGATCAAGCAAAGAAAGGATTCTTGCCTATGTTACAAGGTGTGAAGTTGAGTCAGACTCAATGCCCGACCACTACAAAAGATAGAGAGAAAATGAAAGATGTTCCCTATGCTTCAGCCATAGGCTATATCATGTATGCAATGCTGTGTACCAGACCTGATGTGTGCCGTGCTATTAGTTTAGCATGGAGGTACCAAAGTAATCCAGGAGTGGATCACCGGACAACGGTTAAGAACATCCTGAAATACCTGAAAAGGACTAAGGATATGTTTCTCGTTTATGGAGGTGATGATACGTCTCCAACATATCTATAATTTTTGATTGCTCCATGCTATATTATCTACTGTTTTGGACATTATTGGGCTTTATTATCCACTTTTATATTATTTTTGGGACTAACCTATTAACCGGAGGCCCAGCCCAGAATTGCTGTTTTTGGCCTGTTTTAGGGTTTCAAAGAAAAGGAATATCAAATGGAGTCCAAACGGAATGAAACCTTCGGGAACATGATTTTCTCACCGAATACAACTCAGGAGACCTGGACCCTACGTCAACCCAATTAACAGGAGGCCACGAGGTAGGGGGGCGCACCTGCCCCCCCAGGCGCGCCCTCCACCCTCCTGGGCCCCCTATTGCTCCACCGACGTACTTCTTCCTCCTATATATATCCACGTACCCCCAAACCATCAGATACGGAGCCAAAAACCTAATTCCACCGCCGCAACTTTCTGTATCCACGAGATCCCATCTTTGGGGCCTGTTCCGGAGCTCCGCCGAAGGGGGCATCGATCATGGAGGGCTTCTACATCATCATCCAAGCCCCTCCGATGAAGTGTGAGTAGTTTAGTTCAGACCTATGGGTCCATAGTTAGTAGCTAGATGGCTTCTTCTCTCTTTTTGGATCTCAATACAATGTTCTCCCCCTCTCCCGTGGAGATCTATTCGATGTAATCTTCTTTTTGCGGTGTGTTTGTTGAGACCGATGAATTGTGGGTTTATGATCCAGTCTATCTATGAATAATATTTGAATCTTCTCTGAATTCTTTTATGTATGATTGGTTATCTTTGCAAGTCTCTTCAAATTATGAGTTTGGTTTGGCCTACTAGATTGGTTGTTCTTGCCATGGGAGAAGTGCTTAGCTTTGGGTTCAATCTTGCGGTGTCTTGTCCCAGTGACAGAAGGGGCGGCAATGCCCGTATTGTATTGTTGCCATCAAGGATAACAAGATGGTTTTTTTATCATATTGCATGAAACTATCCCTCTACATCATGTCATCTTGCTTAAGGCGTTACTCTGTTTTTAACTTAATACTCTAGATGCATGCTGGATAGCGGTCGATGAGTGGAGTAATAGTAGTAGATGTAGGCAGGAGTCGGTCTACTTGTCTCGGACGTGATGCCTATATACATGATCATACCTAGATATTCTCATAACTATGCTCAATTCTGTCAATTGCTCAACAGTAATTTGATCACCCACAGTAGAATACTTATGCTCTTGAGAGAAGCCACTGGTGAAACCTATGCCCCCCCGGGTCTCTCTCTCATCATATCAATCTCCATCACTTTATTATTGCTTTGCTTTTACTTTTTACTTTGCATCTCTATATCAAAAATACCAAAAATATTATTTATCATCTCTATCAGATCTCACTTTCGTAAGTGACCGTGAAGGGATTGACAACCCCTAAGCGTGTTGGTTGCGTTGAGCTATTGTTTTTGTGTAGGTACAAGGGACTCGCGCGTAGCCTCCTACTGGATTGATACCTTGGTTCTCAAAAAATGAGGGAAATACTTACGCTACTTTGCTGCATCATCCTCTCCTCTTCGGGGAAATCCAAAGCAGTGCTCAAGAGGTAGCAAGAAGAATTTCTGGCACCATTGCCGGGGAGGTTCGCGCAAGTCAAGATTTGACTCCCGACAACGAGCCATTTCTAGCGGCGTTGCTGGGGAGTCTGCGCGAAAGTCAACATACCAAGTACCCATCACAATCCATATCTCCCGCATTACATTATTTGCCATTTGCCTCTCGTTTTCCTCTCCCCCACTTCACCCTTGTCGTTTTATTCGCCCTCTCTCTCTCTATCCTCCCTCTCTATTTGCCTCTTTTTGCCCGTTTGCCTTTTGTTTGCTTGTGTGTCAGCTCGCTAGCTTGTCGTTATGTCAAGTCCTTTACCTTTTGCCTCTATGTCTGAAATTGGGGAAGTTATTGTCGATATGGACAATAATATCATGAAAAATTCTGATGCTCCTGCTAAAGAACCTACCATCTTTCATACAAAAAAATTCTGTGTTGGTAGTGGTAATATTATTGGAAAAGGAGTTATTCAAGATTTCTTTACTTGTGTTGGTGCTTTACCTTCTATGGGAAGTTCTATCCTTCATAGAACTAGTAGTATTGCAGACGATATTGCCATGCTTGTAGTTGAACTTGAAAGACAATTCATGCACATACATCCTTCCATACAAAGGATTTTTCTGGAATTTTCTAATATTGAGCATTCTTCTATTAAGCGTGCCACTACTATCTTTTTGGCTCATGAGTTTAGATTCATAATAAAAGAAGCCAAAGCAATCTTTGCGCATTATAGGGTGGACGCTTGCTGTCCTCCCATAGAGGCTATCCTCTTTGATCAAGAAGAAATAATGCGTTTTCAATCTCTAGACTATGTTGCTTTCAATGGAAATCTTAGAAAAAGGGTTCCTACCAATGTTTTAGTTGATAGAATTTCTGAACTTAATGATAATTTGGCTATTCGAAATAATGAACTAGGATATTCTCTTGAATATAGGCTCACAAAGTTCTGTCAAAAGAATGCTTATAATGATGAATTGGTTGTGCATTATGAAGGACCAAAGCAGGAACCTATACCTCCCAAGGTTGATCTTGGGGACTTTTGTCCCGTTAAATTTAGCCCTTTTGATTAATTTTGCTTGCCTCAAAGAAAACTTGCTGCCGAACGTAGAGAATATGAAATGAGTTTTAATAATCTACCTTACTATTATGGCAATACCTAGATCTATTCTTGTTTGTTATGCCTAGCTAGGGGCGTTAAACGATAGCGCTTGTTGGGAGGCAACCCATTTTTATTTTTATTCCGTGATTTTTGATACTGTTTAGTAATAAATAAATTATTTAGCCTGTGTTTTGGTTGTGTTTTTTTGTGTTTAATTAGTGTTTGTGCCAAGTTGAACCGTTGGGAAGACTTGGGGAAAGTCTTGTTGAACTTGCTGTAAAAAACAGAAACTTTAGCGCTCACAAGAACTGCTGTCATTTTTATTTGGAGAGTGATATTTAGTTAATTATTTTTGAATATGATTAATATATAAATTTCTCACGTCCATAAATTTATTTTAGAATTTTTGGGGTTCCAGATCTTGCGCTAGCTACAGATTACTACAGACTGTTCTGTTTTTGACAGATTCTGTTTTTCGTGTGTTGTTTGCTTATTTTGATGAATCTTTGGCTAGTAAAATAGTTTATGAACCATAGGGAAGTTGGAATACAGTAGGTATAACACCCATATAAATAAATAATGAGTTCATTACAGTGCCTTGAAGTGGTCTTTTGTTTTCTTTCGCTAATGGAGCTCACAAGATTTTCTACTTTAAGTTTTGTGTTGTGAAGTTTTCAAGTTTTGGGTTAAGATTTGATGGATTATGGAACAAGGAGTGGCAAGAGCCTAAGCTTGGGTATGCCCATGGAACCCCCAAGATAATCTAAGGACACCTAAAAGCCAAAGCTTGGGGATGCCCCGGAAGGCATCCCCTCTTTCGTCTACTTCTATCGATAACTTTACTTGGAGCTATATTTTTATTCACCACATGATATGTGTTTTGCTTGGAGCGTCTTTTATGATTTGAGTCTTTGATTGTTAGTCTACCACAATCATCCTTGCTGTACACACCTTTTGAGAGAGCCATACATAATTCGGAATTTGATAGAATACTCTATGTGCTTCACTTATATCTTTTGAGTTATATAATTTTGCTCTAGTGCTTCACTTATATCTTTAAGAGCACGGTGGTGGATTTGTTTTATAGAAACTATTGATCTCTCATGCTTCACTTAGATTATTTTGAGAGTCTTAATATCATGGTAATTTGCTTAATAATAATATGCTTGGTATTCAAGATTTGTAAAACTTTCTTTTGAGTGCGTTGAATACTAAGAAAAAAATTGATGCTTGATAATTGTTTTGAGATATGAGGATGGTGATATTAGAGTCATGCTAGTTGAGTAGTTGTGAATTTTAGAGATGCTTGTGTTAAAGTTTGTGATTCCCGTAGCATGCACGTATGGTGAACCGTTATGTGATGAAGTCGGAGCATGATTTATTTATTGATTGTCTTCCTTATGAGTGGCGGTCGGGGACGAGCGATGGTATTTTCCTACCAATCTATCCCCCTAGGAGCATGCGCGTAATACTTTGCTTTGATAACTTCTAGATTTTTGCAATAAGTATATGAGTTCTTTATGACTAATGTTGAGTCCATGGATTATACGCACTTTCCTTCCTTCCACCATTTCTAGCCTCTCTAATACCGCACACTTTTCGCCGGTATCATACACCCACCAAATACCTTCCTCAAAACAGCCACCATACCTACCTATCATGGCATTTCCATAGCCATTCCGAGATATATTGCCATGAAACTTTCCACTGTTCCGTTCATTAGGACACGCTCCATCATTGTCATATTGCTAGCATGATCATGTAGTTGACATCGTATTTGTGGCAAAGCCACCGTTCATAATTATTTCATACATGTCACTCTTGATTCATTGCATATCCCGGTACACCGCCGGAGGCATTCATATAGAGTCATATTTTGTTGTAAGTATCGAGTTGTGATTGTTGAGTTGTAAGAAAAATAAAAAGTGTGATGATCATCATTTTAGAGCATTGTCCCAAGTGAGGAAAGGATGATGGAGACTATGATTCCCCCACAAGTCGGGATGAGACTCCGGACGAAAAAAAAGAAAAGAAAAAGATGTCATAAAAAAAGAGAAGGCCCAAAAAAATGAGAGAAAAAGAGAGAAGGCCCAAAAAAATGAGAGAAAAAGAGAGAAGGGACAATGTTACTATCATTTTACCACACTTGTGCTTCAAAGTAGCACCATGATCTTCATGATAGAGAGTCTCTCATTCTGTCACTTTCATATACTAGTGGGAATTTTATAGAACTTGGCTTGTATATTCCAATGATGGGCTTCCTCAAAATGCCCTAGGTCTTCGTGAGCAAGCGAGTTGGATGCACACCCACTTAGTTTCTTTTATTGAGCTTTCATATACTTATAGCTCTAGTGCATCCGTTGCATGGCAATCCCTACTCACTTACATTGATATCTATTGATGGGCATCTCCATAGCTCGTTGATACGCCTAGTTGATGTGAGACTATCTTCCCCTCTTTTTGTCTTCTCCACAACCACCATTCTATTCCACATATAGTGCTATATCCACGGCTCACACTCATGTATTGCGTGAAGATCGAAAAAGTTTTGAAAATGTCAAAATTATGAAACAATTGCTTGGCTTGTCATCGGGGTTGTGCATGATTTAAATACTTTGTGTGGTGAAGATAGAGCATAGCCAGACTATATGATTTTGTAGGGATAGCTTTCTTTGGCCATGTTATTTTGAGAAGACATAATTGCTTTGTTAGTATGCTTGAAGTATTATTATTTTTATGTCAACATGAACTTTTGTCTTGAATCTTTTGAATCTTAATATTCATACCACAATTAAGAAGATTTACATTGAAATTATGCCAAGTAGCACTCCACATCAAAAATTCTGTTTTTATCATTTACCTACTCAAGGACGAGCAGGAATTAAGCTTGGGGATGCTTGATACGTCTCCAACATATCTATAATTTTTGATTGCTCCATGCTATATTATCTACTGTTTTGGACATTATTGGGCTTTATTATCCACTTTTATATTATTTTTGGGACTAACCTATTAACCGGAGGCCCAACCCAGAATTGCTGTTTTTTGCCTGTTTTAGGGTTTCAAAGAAAAGGAATATCAAACGGAGTTCAAATGGAATGAAACCTTCGGGAACGTGATTTTCTCACCGAATACAACTCAGGAGACTTGGACCCTACGTCAAGCCAATTAACAGGAGGCCATGAGGTAGGGGGCGCACCTGCCCCCCCAGGCGCGCCCTCCACCCTCGTGGGCCCCCTGTTGCTCCACCGACGTACTTCTTCCTCTAATATATATCCACGTACCCCCAAACGGTCAGATACGGAGCCAAAAACCTAATTCCACCGCCGCAACTTTCTGTATCCATGAGATACCATCTTTGGGGCCTGTTCCGGAGCTCCACCGAAGGGGGGCATCGATCACGGAGGGCTTCTACATCATCATCCAAGCCCCTCCGATGAAGTGTTAGTAGTTTACTTCAGACCTACGGGTCCATAGTTAGTAGCTAGATGGCTTCTTCTCTCTTTTTGGATCTCAATACAATGTTTTCCCCCTCTCTCGTGGTGATCTATTCGATGTAATCTTATTTTTGCGGTGTGTTTGTTGAGACCGACGAATTGTGGGTTTATGATCCAGTCTATCTATGAATAATATTTGAATCTTCTCTGAATTCGTTTATGTATGATTGGTTATCTTTGCAAGTCTCTTCGACTTATTAGTTTGGTTTGGCCTACTAGATTGGTTGTTCTTGCCATGGGAGAAGTGCTTAGCTTTGGGTTCAATCTTGTGGTGTCCTTTCCCAGTGACAGAAGGGGCAGCAAGGCACGTATTGTATTGTTGCCATCGAGGATAACAAGATGGGTTTTTTATCATATTGCATGAAACTATCCCTCTACATCATGTCATCTTGCTTAAGGCGTTACTCTGTTTTTAACTTAATACTCTAGATGCATGCTGGATAGCGGTCGATGAGTGGAGTAATAGTAGTAGATGTAGGTAGGAGTCGGTCTACTTGTCTCGGACGTGATGCCTATATACATGACCATACCTAGATATTCTCATAACTATGCTCAATTCTATCAATTGCTCAACAGTAATTTGTTCACCCACCGTAGAGTACTTATGCTCTTGAGAGAAGACACTAGTGAAACCTATGCCCCCCGGGTCTCTTTCTCATCATATCAATCTCCATCACTTTATTATTGCTTTGCTTTTACTTTGCTTTTACTTTTTACTTTGCATCTCTATATCAAAAACACCAAAAATATTATATATCATCTCTATGAGATCTCACTTTCGTAAGTGACCGTGAAGGGATTGACAACCCCTAAGCGCGTTGGTTGCGTTGAGCTATTGTTTTTGTGTAGGTACAAGGGACTCGCGCGTAGCCTCCTAGTGGATTGATACCTTGGTTCTCAAAAACTGAGGGAAATACTTACACTACTTTGCTGCATCATCCTCTCCTCTTCGGGGAAATCCAACGCAGTGCTCAAGAGGTAGCAGGTGACAAAGAGCTCGTCGTAATTGGTTACGTCGATGCAAGCTTTGACACTGATCCGGATGACTCTAAGTCACAAACTGGATATGTGTTTTATTGAACGATGGAGCTGTCAGTTGGTGTAGTTCTAAGCAAAGCGTCGTGGTAGGATCTACGTGTGAAGCGGAGTACATAGCTGCTTCGAAAGCAGCAAGTGAAGGAGTCTGGATGAAGGAGTTCATATCCGATCTAGGTGTCATACCTAGTGCATCGGGTCCAATGAAAATCTTTTGTGACAATACTGGTGCAATTGCCTTGGCAAAGGAATCCAGATTTCACAAAAGAACCAAGCACATCAAGAGACGCTTCAATTCCATCCGCGATCAAGTCAAGGAGGGAGACATAGAGATTTGCAAGATACATACATATCTGAATGTTGCAGACCCATTGACTAAGCCTCTCTCACGAGCAAAACATGATCAACACCAAGACTCCATGGGTGTTAGAATCATTACTGTGTAATCTAGATTATTGGCTCTAGTGCAAGTGGGTGACTAAAGGAAATATGCCCTAGAGGCAATAATAAAGTTGTTATTTATATTTCCTTATATCATGATAAATGTTTATTATTCATGCTAGAATTGTATTAACCGGAAACTTAGTACATGTGTGAATACATAGACAAACAGAGTGTCACTAGTTTGCCTCTACTTGACTAGCTCGTTGAATCAATGATGGTTATGTTTCCTAAACCATAGACATGAGTTGTCATTTGATTAACGGGATCGCATCATTAGAGAATGATGTGATTGACTTGACCCATCTGTTAGCTTAGCACGATGATCATTTAGTTTGTTGCTATTGCTTTTTTCATGACTTATACATGTTCCTATGACTATGAGATTATGCAACTCCCGAGTACGGGAGGAACACTTTGTGTGCTGCTACCTCTTGAGCACTGCGTTGGTTTTCCCTTGAAGAGAAATGGGTGATGCAACAAAGTAGCTTAAGTATTTCCCTCAGTTTTTGAGAACCAAGGTATCAATCTAGTAGGAGGCCACGCACGAGCCCCTCACACCTACACAAACAAATAAAATCCTCGCAACCAACGCAATAAAGGGGTTGTCAATCCCTTCACGATCACTTACGAAAGTGAGATCTGATAGATATGATAAGATAATATTTTTGGTTTTTTATGATAAAGATGCAAAGTAAATAAAGCAAAATAAAAACGACAAAAGAAATAGCTTGTCGACGGAAGATTAATATGATGGAAAATAGACCCGGGGGCCATAGGTTTCACTAGTGGCTTCTCTCGAGAGCATAAGTATTACAGTGGGTAAACAAATTACTGTTGAGCAATTGACAAAATTGAGCATAGTTATGAGAATATCTAGGTATGATCATGTATATAGGCATCACGTCTGAGACAAGTAGACCGACTCTTGCCTGCATCTACTACTATTACTCCACACATCGACCGCTATCCAGCATGCATCTAGAGTATTAAGTTCAAAAGAATAGAGTAACGCTTTAAGTAAGATGACATGATGTAGAGGGATAAACTCATGCAATATGATATAAACCCCATCTTGTTATCCTTGATGGCAACAATACAATACGTGCCTTGCTGCCCCTACTATCACTGGGAAAGGACACCGCAAGATTGGACCCAAAGCTAAGCACTTCTCCCATGGCAAGAACAACCAATCTAGTAGGCCAAACCAAACTGATAATTCGAAGAGACTTGCAAAGATAACCAATCATACATAAAATAATTCGGAGAAGATTCAAATATTGTTCATAGATAAACTTGATCATAAACCCATAATTCATCGATCTCAACAAACACACCGCAAAAGAAGATTACATCGAATAGATCTCCACAAGAGAGGGGGAGAACACTGTACTGAGATCCAAAAAGAGAGAAGAAGCCATCTAGCTAATAACTATGGACCTGAAGGTCTGAAGTAAACTACTCACACATCATCGGAGAGGCTATGGTGTTGATCTAGAAGCCCTCCGTGATCGATGCCCCCTCCGGCGGAGCTCCGGAAAGGCCCCAAGATGGGATCTCACGGGTACAGAAGGTTGTGGCAGTGGAATTAGGGTTTTGGCTCCGTATCTGGTAGTTTGGGGGTACGTAGGTATATATACACTAGAAAAAATACACTTCCGCGATGATACGTGTTTGTCACAGTAGGTCGCATTTTCTGTCATGCATGTACATCCATGACGATTTTATGATAGAATCAAGATAGTCATACCTGTGTTGTCGTAGAAGTGTTCCATGACATTACCAAAATTATCATCACGGAAGTGTCCACTTCCATGATGTTAAATCGCGCGTCATAGAAGTGCTTTTGTCAAGGGTGACCGACACGTGGCATCCACCGTAACTGAACACCGTTAAGCTATCGGGTCGGGTTTTGGATCCGATAACCCGTTAACAGCCCCGACCAATGGGGATTTTCCACATGTAAAATCATCATTGGCTGGAGGAAACATGTGTCCGCTCATCGTTGGGACAGATGTCATCCACTCATTGGACAGAAGGCGCCTATGATACGTCAACACGTGGCAAGGCCTAACAGAGGCCCATTGCTGTGAAAAGGCCGACCCGTTTGACTTGGTCAAAAGGTGGCGGGCCGGCCCATGTAAAGCCTGTTAACGGCCTGTTCGCATATAGCCCATTTACAGCCCGCTAACCCAAGGCCCGTTACGCCCTATCTGAATTAGGCCCAGTAGCGTCATCTGGGCCACCCAATATGATTCCAGCCCGTTTTCACTTCTGGCCCATGTATGGCCCATGACGTCTTTCGGCCCATATGAGGCCCTATGTAACTCTTGGCCTATTAACGACCCGTGGTGAAACTGGCTCGTAATGAACGGTGTATCACTTTACACCCATTAACGGCCCGTGGTGAAACTGGCCCGTAATGAACAGTGTATCATTTTATACCCATTAACGGCCCGTTATTCCATTGGGCCGTTTCCAGCCCATGTTATCTTTCGGCCTTCTCAGAGCCCATTTATTCTTGGGCTCATTTCCAGCATTCGTTTACTTGCGGCCCGTTACTGTCATTTTCCGCTTGTGGGCCAAATTCAGCCCGTGGTTACAGTTGGCCCATTTGTGGTCCGTTAATACGTTGGGCCGTTTTCATAGCGTCATCAAATACGACCTATTAACGATGGCCCATTATGGTCGGCCCATGAACGGACGATTCCAACTCTAGCCCGTTTACGCCCATAATGCGGTCTGTTTGGCCCATGTTTGTCCAATCGATCATACAGCCCGTATAAGGCCCATTGATGATATGGCCCGCAGAAGGCCCATTGTTTCTACGGCCCATAGAAGGCCCATTGTTTCTACGGCCCGTAGAAGGCCCACTGTTTCTGCGGCCAGTAGGAGGCCCAGTGTCACTACAGTAAATATTAGCCCATGGTTATTGTGGCCTAGTTTTAAAAAATAGGTTATTGCATCCACTAGCTAACCGCGGAAAAAGAACTGCAATGACTACAAGCAAACAAATAAACAAGACAACAAGGAAATAAATAAGCAAGCAACTAACTCTAGGCTATCACGGCTATTACACATATTACATCCACTAGGCATCAAAATTCGCCACCAGTGCAAATATAGGGAACAAAGCAGCATATCATATACACTGGTTGTCAAAGTTGGCGACCAGCGCAAATAAACGCCGCAGCAAAACAAATCCAGAACTAAAACCACTTCAGAAGATCTCAAGAAACAATATCCTGGGTACCCATAATGCTGGCAAGATGCTTAGCAAGCTTATTAACTTTCTCTTGTTTGGCGCTTAAATCCTCCAGCGCTTGCTGTTGCACCAGAAAATATGCATCTGAATTATGTAGGGACTTCCTCAGTCCTTCAGCTTCCTGTCGCAGCACATCTGATCGATGTCTTTCAACTTGAAGTTGAGACTCAAGAAGACAAACTGATTCAGGCAGCGAGTTCGAAGAGCTTGTGCCAGCAGTAGTGGCCAGTAACTCGAACACTACATGAAGACAGGACTTTTGGGTTCCCTCACTGTCGTCAAGATAGTTTTTATCAGCTTTCTTGGAGACCAATAGGGATGTCTCACTATCTTGAACCTGATCTGCATAACTTCCTTTACCATTGGATAACGTTGTACTGTTCTCCAATATTTTGTCCGCATTCTAAAAGAGAAACAAGCAGACAGATCACATCTTTACCATGTTGTATATGAAACTCATTTTGGTAAATGAGTTCAGTAGTAAAGTGGACAGGATAACAGCATGAAACAAACATATATCTATGTACCATGGTCACTTTATGGTCTATATCATTCTAGTTTTTGTTGCCAAATCAAGATAGAGACACAGTTCAAATAATATTTGTTCAAGACAAAGCAGAATAGACAGAATATAAGTGTGGGTAACTATAGAGCAATAACAACACTTGTAATGTGCATGACATGAGAACATAACTGTTTATTCAATTGAAACTGAAATCAACATAGAGCAGGTTACAACAGCAAACCAGTTAAAGAAACAGGTTTAAAACATACCTGTTGCGCCATTGGAGTTTCAATTCCATCCTTCAAATTTGAAAATAGTTGGTATGAGTAAATACAGTAATGCAAGAGCAAAGGAGTATGAACTATAGCTACAGAACCTGACTTAAGAACAAATCTTCTTCTCCTTTAAGCGTTGAGTTGGGATTCAGAGTGGTGGTCCTGGTGCTTTGGGCACTGTAGTTCCCTTACTAACTGCTCGTGTTTGGGTGCTCTGTGGTGGAGACGGTGCTGTGTCAATTGGAACTGGGTTACTATCTGCCAGGGTTGGGGTTAGAAGGGGTGTAGCTGGTTCTCTGTCCAACTGGGTAGGGGTACAATCTGCGAGAGTCTGGGTTATGTGTGGTGGATCTGGTCCTTGGGCAAGTACAACCGTGGTTCTATCTGCATCAACTGGTAGCACTATCTTTTCTGAAGACAGTGTTGTTACTCCCTTAGATACTGCCATCATGCTCTCCAATTCAAATGGCTGATAAATAAGAAAAGTAACTGAAAGTATAGACATTGTATGATAGACAGATGCAATGGATAGTGGGGAATAAAAGAGGGCATGAAATAATTCATATTTATGTTGTCTAACCAAACATGATAGCATGACACAATTTCACATATATGATGGCTAACTAAACAGGATAGCATGACACAATTTCACATTATGATGGCTAACTAAAAAAGATGGAAAGACATAGTTCAAAATATGAGACTATGTAAACAGGATAACATGACATAACTATATAATGTGTTTTAAATAGGTTGACATGCCATAATTCACATACATTCACGGATAGAATGCCATAATTCGAAATATGATGATTGTAAACACTAAATAGGATAAGATGATATAACTATATGATGTCTTTATTAAATGGATTGCCATGCCATAATTCAGATAGATGATGTGTATGTACTATGTATACATGATGGCATGATATAATTCAAATATATGATTTATATAGTAAGCAAGTAAGCAGATGGCAATCCATATATGATGTAAAAACTAAGCAATGCAAGACAACATGCATGACATGGGTAATATAACCCTGCCAAGTTTGAGCATAGACCTCAGGGGGGAAATAGGACTGGTCATCAGTCTCTGAATCCTCCTCTAAGGAGCTCTCTGTAACCAGCAAGATGTCTGCTTCAGCAGGTAGCATTGTCTGCTCTGAATACCTTGTTTTCACTCCAGATACTTCCATCACCGCTCCAAATAGCTGATGCACAGGAAGAGTAGTTGAATATACAAACATTGTCGACAAATGGAACACGTAATACAAAAAATGATAGCATGATATAATTCACATACATGATGATTGGCTAAACAGCATGACATTGCATAATTCACATATATAATGCCTTTGCAACAAGATATCATTGTATAATTCACATATATAATGTCTTGCAACAAGATGACAATGCATAATTCACATATATGGTAATTAGGCACTGAGCATGTGGCATTCACACAAAGCATGTATAAACTAATCAAATGACATAGCAATGCGAGACACCATACGCACGATATGAGCAACATAACCCTGCCAAGTTAGAGCATACACCTCAGGGGGAATAGGACTGGTCATCTGTCTCTGAATCCTCCTCTGAGGAGCTATCCGTAACCAGCGAGATATGCGCTTCGTCAGATAGCATAGTCTGCTCTGAAGACCTTGTTTTCACTCCAGAGTTTGCCATCACCGTGTCAAATGGCTGATGCACACGAAGAGCAGTTGAATGTACTAACATTGTTGACAAATGTAATATGTAACAGAAAAAAGGATGGCCTGATATAATTTACATATAAGATGACTGGCTAAGCAGGGTGGCATTGCAAAATTCACATATATGATGCCTGGCTAAACAAGATGGCGTTGCATAATTCACATAAACGACGAATAAACTAAACAGATGGCATTCGCACAAAGGATGTCTAAACTAAGCAGACGACATATCTTATGTATAAAGTAAGCAATGCAAGACACCATATGCATGATATAACCAACATCAGCATGCCAAGTTAGAGCGAAGACCTCAGGGGGTAAATAGGAGTTGTCTTCTCCTTCTGAATCCCCCTCAAAACAGATATCTTCCTCTCGATTACAATCCGAAATGCATGGAGGGGGGCTGCCTTTGCGCCTACCATGGAGCGACGTCTGCATGAAATTTTATTGCCACGCAAGGCTCGTCTCTTTTGCTCTACATGTTCAGTTCCATTGTTTACAATAATTGTCATGCATAGGAATAAAACATAGTGAGATTATGTAAGGAGTGCATGCAGAAATCCAGAGTGATGGTAGCAACCTGTGGATAAACCCAAAACCAATAATAGCAGGAAAATAATGGCTTTAGTTAAAAAATACAGATAATGGCTTCTTTATTATTTGTTTCCCACCCGACATGAAACTCATAGTAGACACTGGAGATTAACCAGATAGTAGATAGATACTATTGATAGCGGCCCCGATATGTACCCCACAACCATTTAAAAACTCAAGTTTGACCATTAGTTTGGAGCTGACTCAGAGTCTAATCGGTGAACAGGACGATAAAGTAGCATGTAATATTAAGTGATGCATAACGTAAGCAGACACGAAAGAGTGCGACCTCTCTTGCGGACCCGTGTAGTCCTCGAGGTCATCTGCTCGGTTGATGATGGTAATGCAGTTTTCATGGCTGCCAGCGGCTGGGAAGAAGATCTGAGGTGGCGAAAGATAGTCTGGAGGCCGGATCCCTGCGGTGCTGGACCCTTCTGTCATTGGAGCAGCTGAGCTGGGGTGGATGACGGCACAGCAGGAGCAAGACAAACCATGCAAGGTTTTCTTTGACAACTATCTGTAAGAGAAGTAATTCTGTAAGGGCTCGTTTGAATTGGAGGATTCCAACAATGCAGGGATAGGAAATAGACAGGAATAGGATAGGAATGCACGTGCAAAATAGAGAATTTAAAAACACAGGATTTCTGCCAGTTTGGGTGTTTGATTCACAACAATTGGAAGATCACAGGATGCAAAGAAGCATGGTGAGATTAAGTCAAACCATAAGAAAATGTACGGTTATAATGCTATTATGCTACTATCTCTTAGTCTTGTGCTTCATGAATAGGAATTTGAAAAGGAGGACAAGTGAAAATTAAAATTCCTACGTTTTTTCTTCCAAGGAGACACTAAAGGAACAAATCCGTGTGCTCAGTGGACAATATATATAACATGTAGAGTAAAAAAGAGATGCAACAAGTGTACAACCTCTTTGGCGAAGCCATGTCGATCTCAGCGTGATTGGGTTGGCCGATGAGGATGCTCCGGCTGACTTTGCTGTCGGAGGAGGGGAAGAAGATCTTAGGCGTCTGGAGATGGAGCCCGAGGTACTGCTCTGCTGTGATGGAGGGTTTCGTTGTTGGAGCAGCTCCGGTGAGTTGTACGACGCCGAGGCTAAAGCAGGACAAGAGAGACAACGAACAACGTTAACCTGAGTGGAATTTTAATAGCATCTCCAATACATGACGTAAAATACATAACCACAAAGTGCTAGATGTAAAATACATCAGCCGCTCATCTCTGAACTTAACTGTCGAAACTGAACTTAACTGTCGAAACTGAACTTAAGTGTCGAAACTAAATTTTGCTGTCGAAACTGAATTTTGCTGTCGAAACTGAACACACTAGCAAGGTGAGGCTACACGTCGGTCGACTGACTTTTTCGTCTCTGGTCAGTCGATTTTGCAGCCATTGGATACGAAATGAAGGGCCTGCGGTTCACCTTCAACCTCCCCCCTGAGCCACCAGCCACCAGCCACCACCGGCCAAACAGTAGCCCCCCCCGCCGCCCGCGGCCGGCGGTGCGCCGCCCCACCCGCCCCGAAAACACTCCCCACCACCGGTCCGCCGCCGCCCCGGACATCCCTCTAGGCCCCCCCATGCCGAGCTTTTTCTCCG
>NC_041382.1:36447858-36505409 GCF_002162155.2 Triticum dicoccoides
AATCGACTGACCCAAAAGTCGATTCAGTCGACTAAAGTGTAGCTAAATCGGAGCAGCATCGCAAGCAAGAGCAAGAGCGAGAGCAGCAACGCGAGCAAGAGCAATAGTAAGAGCAGACCAGGCAGGGGACCGAGTGCAAGAGCAGAGCAGCAGCGCGAGCGAGAGCTAAAGCAGCAGCAGCTCCTACTGATGTGGACGTCGCCGCCGAGGGAGTGACGCCGTGGAGGAAGTGGCCGGCGACGCCGCCGTGGATGGAGCCGCGCCGTGTCGGCTCAGGACCGAGCGCCGGCAGCACTGTGAGATCGAATCAAGAAGAAAATGCGGCGATTAGTGTACAACCTCTTTGGTGGCGCCTATTAGGCTGCAGCTTCATCCGAGGAAACGGTGACGATGATGCTCTTCCGGTGGTGCAGGTGAAGACGACGGTGTGGGAATGGAGGTGGCGTGAAAGACGAGGGGAATGTCGGGGCAGCTCCTTAGAGGTGGAGGATGGGGTGGGTGAACCGGCGGGACGATGAGATCGACGATGGATCCTCATCGGGTACGGTGGATGAGGGACGTCAAGGTGTTGCTGTGGACGACGTCGTCGGGGAAGAGGCTCTGGCTGGGTGGCGGACGGAGCAGGGTGTGGGGTTTCGTCACGGGTTTTCGTGGCCTCGGTGTACGAATGGGTGGGCGGATGGGATGGCAGTGGGGAACTGAGGGAGTCCTGGATTAGGGGGTGTTCGGATAGCCGGACTATACCTTCAGCCGGACTCCTGGACTATGAAGATACGAGATTGAAGACTTCGTCCCGTGTCCGGAAGGGACTTTCCTTGGTGTGGAGGGCAAGCTTGGCGATACGGATATGTAGATCTCCTACCATTGTAACCAACTTTGTGTAACCCTAACCCTCTCCGGTGTCTATATAAACCAGAGGGTTTTAGTCCGTAGGACAATATACACAACAACAATCATACCATAGGCTAGCTTCTAGGGTTTAGCCTCTCTAATCTCATGGTAGATCTACTCTTGTACTACCCATATCATCAATATTAATCAAGCAGGACGTAGGGTTTTACCTCCATCGAGAGGGCCCGAACCTGGGTAAAACTTCGTGTCCCTTGCCTCCTGTTACCATCCAGCCTAGACACACAGTTCGGGACCCCCTACCCGAGATCCGCCGGTTTTGACACCGACATTGATGCTTTCATTGAGAGTTCCTCTGTGTCGTCGCCGTCAGGCTTGATGGCTCCTACGATCATCAATGGCGATGTAGTCCAGGGTGAGACCTTCCTCCCCGGACAGATCTTCGTCTTCGGCGGCTTCGCATTGCGGGCCAATTCACTTGGCCATCTGGAGCAGATCGAAAGCTATGCCCCTGGCTGTCAGGTCAGATTTGGAAGTTTAAACTACATGGCTCACATCCGCGGGGACTTGATCTTCGACGGATTCGAGCCACTGCCGAGCACGCCGCACTGTCATGACGAGCATGATCTAGCTCTGCCGCCGAATAGTGCCCTGGAGGCCGCACCCGCATCGGCTTTGACCCTTAATTTGGAGCCAACTGCGTCGATCGAGGATGGGTGGTTGGACGCCGCCTCGGGGGCTGCGATCCCAGCGGCGATCGAGCCGAACACCAGCCCCGCACTCTGCGAGACTCGTGACTCCAAGGAGCCGGACTCCTCTCCGGGCTCCGAACCCTCCGCGCCCCTGCCGATCGAATTCGATTGGGCGCCGATCATGGAGTTTACTGCCGCGGACATCTTTCAGCACTCGCCTTTCGGCGATATTCTAAAGACACTGAAGTCTCTCTCTATATCAGGAGAGCCCTGGCCGGACTACGGTCAGCAAGGTTGGGATTCGGACGATGAAGAAATTCAAAGCCCACCCACCACCCACTTTGTAGCCACTGTCGACGACTTAACCGACATGCTCGACTTCGACTCCGAAGACATCGATGGTATGGACGCCGATGAAGGAGACGATGAAGAACCAGCGCCTATCAGGCCCTGGAAAGCCACCTCGTCATATGACATATACATGGTGGACACCCCAAAAGAAGGAGATGGCGATGGAACAGTGGAGGATGACCCCTCCAAGAAACAGCCTAAGCGCCGGCGTCAGCGGCGCCGCTCAAAATCCCACCAAAACAAATACGCTGATTCCAGCACGGGAGATAATAATACTCCGGAAAGTGCCGAAGAAAACCCCCTCCAGCAAGATTTAGCACAGGAAGATGGGGAAACCAGCCCTCATGAGAGAGCGGCAGACAGAGAGGTCGAGGACGATAATTATATGCCTCCCTCCGAAGACGAGGCAAGCCTCGACGACGACGAATTCGTCGTGCCAGAGGATCCCGTCGAGCAAGACGTTTTCAACGCAGGCTTATGGCCACGGCAAGAAGCCTCAAGAAAAAACAACAACAACTTAGAGCTGATCAAGATTTGCTAGTCGACAGATGGACTAAAGTCCTTGCGGCCGAAGAGCATAAACTCGAACGCCCCTCCAAGAGCTACCCAAAGCGCAGGTTGCTACCCCAATTAGAGGAGGAAGCACTTGATGCGGCCGACCGGCCACCTCGTGGCCGCGACAGAGAGGCCTGTCGGCTCTCCACTCAAGCCGCACCCCGTACCAAGGCACGGGAATATGCGCCGAACTTATGAGATATGTTGGAGGACAAGGCAAGGCAAAAAAGATCGATCTACGGATCGCGTGGGCGCCCCACGGATCGAGACGGTAACCGTCACGCCGGCCACAATTTCGGCAGGGCCGAACACAGTAGACAAAGCTCATTGGAGCTACGTCCTGATATAGCCTAGCACAGAGGCGCCGCACACCCACTATGCTTCACAGACGAAATAATGGATCATCAAATCCCCGAGGGTTTCAAACCCGTAAACATCGAATCATATGATGGCACAACAGATCCTGTGGTATGGATCGAGGATTATCTCCTTCATATCCACATGGCCCGCGGCGATGATTTCCACGCCATCAAATATCTCCCACTCAAGCTTAAAGGACCAGCTCGGCATTGGCTTAACAGCTTGCCAACAGGATCAATCAGTTGTTGGGAGGACCTGGAAGCCGCATTCCTCGACAATTTCCAGGGCACTTATGTGCGACCCCCAGACGCCGATGACCTAAGTCACATAATTCAGCAGCCAGAGGAATCAGCCAGGCAATTCTGGACACGGTTCCTAACAAAGAAAAATCAAATAGTCGACTGTCCGGACGCTGAGGCCCTAGCAGCCTTCAAGCACAATATCCGTGATGAGTGGCTTGCCCGGCACCTTGGACAGGAAAAGCCGAAGTCTGTGGCAGCACTCACGACACTCATGACCCGCTTTTGCACGGGAGAAGACAGCTGGCTTGCTCGTAGCAACAATATGACCAAGAACCCTGATAATTCGGATACCAGGGACAGCAGTGGCAGGTCGTGTCGCAACAAGCAGAAGCGCCGCATTAACGGCGACAATGCTGAGGATACGGCAGTTAATGCCGGATTCAGAGGCTCTAAATCCGGTCAGCGGAAAAAGCCATTCAAAAGGAATCCTAGGGGCCCGTCCAGTTTGGACCGTATACTCGACCGCTTGTGCCAGATACATGGCACCCCTGAAAAGCCGGCCAATCACACCAACAGGGATTGTTGAGTGTTCAAGCAGGCAGGCAAGTTAAATGCCGAAAATGAAGACAAGGGGCTGCATAACGATGACGACGAGGAGCCCCGGCCGCCGAACAACAATGGACAGAAGGGTTTCCCCCCACAAGTGCGGACGGTGAACATGATATACGCAACCCACGTCCCCAAAGGGAGCGGAAGCGTGCGTTAAGGGACGTATACGCGGTAGAGCCAGTCGCCCCAAAGTTCAACCCATGGTCCTCCTGCCCGATCACCTTTGATCGAAGGGACTATCCCACTAGCATCCGTCATGGCGGATTCGCCGCATTGGTTCAAGACCCAATTATTGACGGATTTCATCTCACTAGAGTCCTTATGGACGGCGGCAGTAGCCTGAACCTGCTTTACCAAGATACAGTGCGGAAAATGGGCATAGATCCCTCGAGGATTAAGCCCACCAAAACGACCTTTAAAGGCGTAATACCAGGTGTAGAGGCCAACTGTACAGGCTCAGTCACACTTGAAGTGGTCTTCGGATCTCCGGATAGTTTCCGAAGCGAGGAGTTAATCTTCGACATAGTCCCATTCCGCAGTGGCTATCACGCACTACTCGGGCGAACCGCATTCGCCAAGTTCAATGTGGTACCACACTACGCATACCTTAAGCTCAAGATGCCAGGCCCTCGAGGAGTAATTATGGTTAATGGAAACACCGAACGCTCCCTCCGAACGGAGGGGCACACGGCGGCCCTTAAAGTGGAAGTACAAAGCAGCCTCTCTAGGCAGTTCTCCAGTCCGGCCCTTAAACGACCGGGCACCGTCAAGCGCGCCCGGAGTAACCTACAACAAGACCGCCTGGCACGATCCGAGCAGGTGTAGCAATGCGGCCCCAACCCTAGCCCTCGCAAAAAGGCGACACCAGTACTTCGCGTACATAACTACGCTCTAGAAATACCATGGGTACAGGGGGAGGGGCACCATCATGGCACGCCCGAAACACGGCTTAAACCGCACCAGGGGCTGCCGATTTTTTAATTTTCTCTTACTTTCAGGACTCCACTCTTCGGAAGGCCTGTTCGGCAGTTCAATTGCCGCACAAACGATGCAAGAACCAGGGAAGCAGACAAGCCACACCGCATTACGGAACTCCCAGGTGATCTCTATCACGAGCAGTATACCTATTTCGCATACTATTCCGCAGCTTGCCCCTGGAACGGACATGTTACATAGTCCAACCTTTTGCTTATCGCATTATTTGTATCGTTCTGCTTTGATCGCAGCCCTCTTTAATAAACAGTGCATAGCTTTTGTCTATTTTTGCATTACTCTTTATATATATATATATATGTTCCTTAACGACATATTGCACCCGTACACTTTGGTATGGCCTAAATACGCCAGGGGCTTTAGTACCCCTCAATATGGTGTGAGAAGTCCGAACACTTTAACAACTGCGGCACCCCGAACTTATAGCATTATATGCATCGGCTCCGAATCATGTCTTGGGTCAATAGTTGGGTTTGCCCAGCTCCTATGTTTTGGTGCCTTACATTCCGCTATATCGGCTAAGGTAGCACTAGGAGAACCACTGCAATTGTGCCCCAGTTGAGCTGGGTCAAGCACCTCAGTGGAGAAAGCTAAAACTGACTATCATGATGAAGCGAGAGCTGGTCGCTGTTCGAGAGGTTTTTCGAGTCCTAAAAGACTTATGCCGCTTAGAGCGAGGAGCCGGCTCTGTCCGGCCAAGGCGTGGATAGCGCCCCGAACTCGGTCTTCCGAATACCAGGGGCTTCGCTGAAATTTAAAATTATAGAATTCTATGGCTAAGTGAGAGTGTTCACGCATTATAGTCCGATTGCCTTGTTCGTTGGGCTGAGCGCCTCCCTCGAAGGACCCAAACTTGGGGAAAAGAGCGCTTAGTTTTATCCCCGAACACCCCAACACTAGCGGCACGGGGGCAGAAGCCGACGACTTGCCATCTCTCAGAATTGATAAATAGCCGCACAGAAGGTAATATTTTAAATTCCAACAGCATTGCTTAGCGCATATGAACAAGTTTTCAGCGCACAGGACAAAACGAGCAAGTTTCACTCAAAAATTACATCCCTAGAACATTCATCCGCCACAAGGCAGGCACCCTTCAGAACATCCTTATAATAATTCTCGGGCTTGCGATGCTCTTTCCCTGGCGGTGGCCCGTCCTTCACAAGCTTCTCAACATCCATCTTGCCCCGGTGCACCTTAGCACGGGCAAGGGCCCTACGGGCACCTTCAATGCAGATGGAGCGCTTGATGACTTCGAGCCTTGGACAGGCCTCCACCAGCCGCCGCACCAGCCCGAAATAGCTCCCAGGCAGAGCCCCTCTAGGCCACAGCTGAACTATGAGGCCCTTCATGGCCTGTTCGGCCGCCTTGTGGAGCTCGACTAGTTGCTTCAGCTGGTCGCTTAGGGGCACGGGGTGTCCGGCCTCAGCATACTGAGACCAGAACACCTTCTCTGTCGAGCTGCCCTCCTCGGCTCGATAGAATGCGGCGGTATCGGACACACTCCGGGGAAGATCTGCGAACGCTCCTGGAGAGCTCCGGATTCAGGTAAGTAACAAGTAACTCACGTTTATGTGTTTGCTTTGCATAAAGAATGCCTTACCCGCCGCTATCTTCTTCACCTCATCCAACTCCTGGAGGGTCTTCTGGGATTCGGCCTTGGCAGACTTGGCATTTTCAATAGCCACCGCGAGCTCGGACGCTCGCGTCTTTGAGTCAAGCTCCAAACTCTCATGTTTTTCCATGAGAGCCTGGAGCTCTTGCCGTACCTTGCCAACCTCGGCCTCATACTTCTCCCGCTTGGTGCGCTCCGTGGCCGCCCTCTTCTCGGCCTCGACCAGCGCTTGCTTAAGGGTCGCCACCTCAGACGTGGCCCCTACAATAGCCACGATAATCCTGTCATTTTTTGCAATTGCACCTTTTCATATATATTTAAACAAGGTATTTCTTACCTTCATTGTCCTCGAGCTGCTTCTTGGCACGCCCGAGCTCTTGCTTGGACCGCTCGAGGTTCTGCTTTAGCGTGTCCACTTCCGCAGTCAGCGCGGCGGACGCAAGCAGAGAAGCCTGCATACGCATATTGACTCCTTTTTGTTAGACTCCTGCGAATTTTATTTGATCCTCTATTCGGTTTTCTTCCCGAACGCCAAACAGAGCATCAGGGGCTACTGTCTATGCGGTAATATTATTTACACATTCTTTACTTACCTCAAAGCCTGTTAAAAGTCTAGTACAAGCTTCAGTCAATTCGCTCTTGGCGGACTGAACCTTCTGGACGACCGCACTCATAATGGTGCAGTGCTCCTCGTCGATGGAGGCGCCTTGGAGCGCCTCCAACAGATTGTCCGGCGCCTCCGGTTGGACGGGGGTCACCGGCACGGTGGGCTTGCTCCTCTTGGAAGGAGGTCCCCCGCTGGACTCGGGAACCTTTGAAGGTTCCGGAGCGGTGTCCGGCCTAGAGCCGGACTTGGAGCCCTGGGGGGTTTCATCCCCTTTACTCCTGGAGTCCGGGAGGTCACCTTGTGGCGCCTCCAGGACCACCTCCTCCTGGCTTGGAACCTGTTGGGACAACACTTCGGTGTCGTCCGTAGGGCGGGGGGAGGAAGCCGTCGGAAGCGAGTTCACATTCGACGAGTCCAGTGAGCTGCTCGACGACACGTCGAGCCGGTCTTTGGGTGGGCTGCATAAACATATTCGACATAAGGGAAAGCTGTGCAATAAACGAATACTATGAATTACTCTGGTATCCGGATACTTACGATTTTGCCAGGGGCTTGGCCCTGGGCGGCCACTCCTCTCCGCCGTCGTCGGCGTCAGTGGAGTAGTCTGGAGGAAGGGTTTTCCCCTTCTTGGACCCTCCGGCCTCCCCAGAGAGGGCGACCTTCCTTTTCTTCTCTCCTCCCGCGGGAGGGGGAGAGGTCTCTTCTTCTTCCTCCTCGTCTTCATGGGAGGAATGCACCTCGGAACCGTCGGATGATGGATTCGATACCTCCTGGCACCGGGCACTCTTTCGAGTCCCCGTGGCCTTTTTCGCGGCCTTCTTCTCCAGCACCACATAGGGTGCCGGAACCAGCAGCTTCGCCAAGCGAGTGTCCGCTGGGCCTTCGGGCAAAGAGCCGGACAGTTGATCTGTCCGGACGACTCCTGCCAATCCTGTCAAAGGTAAGGGATCTTAGATCCCGCATGGAGTCAAACTATGAAAAACCGATACCCTGTAAAAGGAAAAAACAGCTTACCGCATGAGCGTGACACTGCGTACTGAATCCGCGATCCTCGGTAGCGGATGCGGGGCCTCGGCGCCCTTGAAAAGCACCTTCCAGGCATCTTCGTACGTCGTGTCGAAGAGCCTACTCAGAGTTCGGTGCCGCGCCGGGTTAAACTCCCACAGGTTGAAAGCCCGTTGTTGACACGGGAGGATCAGGCGGATGAGCATACCCTGGACAACGTTGACAAGTTTGAGCTTCTTGTCCACCAGGGTTTGGACGCATGTTTGGAGTTTGGTCAGCTCTCCTTTTTTACCCCACGACAGGCCCGTCTCCTTCCAGGAGGTGAGCCGCGTAGGGGGTCCGGATCGAAACTCGGGGGCTACGACCCATTCAGGGTCGCGCAACTCGGTGATGTAAAACCACCCCGATTGCCACCCCTTCAGGGTCTCCACAAAGGAGTCCTCGAGCCATAAGACGTTGGCCATCTTGCCCACCATGGCACCTGCGCACTCCGCCTGGTTGCCGCGCACCACCTTCGGCTTGACATTGAAAGTCTTGAACCATAGGCCGAAATGGGGGCGGATGTGGAGGAAAGCCTCGCGCACGACGATAAACGCCGAGATGTTGAGGACAAAGTTCAAGGCCAGATCGTGGAAATCCAGGCCATAGTACAACATGATCCCCCGGACAAATGGGTGAAGAGGGAAGCCCAGTCCACGGAGGAAATGGGGGAGGAACACCACCCTCTCATGGGGCCTGGGGGTGGGGATGAGCTGCCCCTTTTCGGGAAGCCGATACGCAATGTCGTTAGACAAGTATCCGACCTTCCTCAGTTTTTTGATGTGTCCCTCCGTGACGGAGGAGACCATCCACTTGCCTCCCGCTCCGGACATGGCTGGAGAAGGTTGAGGTGGGGAGTGCGGACTTGGGCACTGGAGCTCGAGTGCGCGAGAATGGATAAGCAAGGGAGGAAGAAGGCGTAGGTGAAAAGGTGGATTCTTATCCCCTTATATGGGTGGACGCAACTACGTGTCCCCACCAGCCTGGTAAAACTCGCTTGTCTCCAAGCACCGTAATCAATGGCGCAGTTGGGTTACCCACGCCCGTATTGATGAGAATCCCGGAATAAGGGGACACGATCTCTGCTTTGACAAGACGTGCCAAGGAAACCGCCTCGCATGACGCGCTGAGGTGGGATAATGAAACGACTCGGATAAAGGCTTGGCCGTGGTGTGTCACACTACGGAATACGTCAGCAGATTAGATTTGTGTAAATATTATTCTCTCTATGTCAATATATGGAAACTTATTTTGCAGGGCCGGACACTATCCTTGTGTTCAAAATCTTCTATGAAGTACTTGGAGGAGGAACCCGCCTTGCAATGCCGAAGACAATCTGCGCGCCGAACTCGTCGTCATTGAAGCCTGGTTCAGGGGCTACTGAGGGAGTCCTGGATTAGGGGGTGTTCGGATAGCTGGACTATACCTTCAGCCGGACTCCTGGACTATGAAGATACGAGATTGAAGACTTCGTCCCGTGTCCGGAAGGGACTTTCCTTGGCGTGGAGGGCAAGCTTGGCGATACGGATATGTAGATCTCCTACCATTGTAACCGACTTTGTGTAACCCTAACCCTCTCCGGTGTCTATATAAACCGAAGGGTTTTAGTCCGTAGGACAATATACACAACAACAATCATACCATAGGCTAGCTTCTAGGGTTTAGCCTCTCCGATCTCGTGGTAGATCTACTCTTGTACTACCCATATCATCAATATTAATCAAGCAGGACGTAGGGTTTTACCTCCATCGAGAGGGCCCGAACCTGGGTAAAACTTCGTGTCCCTTGCCTCCTGTTACCATCCGGCTTAAACGCACAGTTCGGGACCCCCTACCCGAGATCCGCCGGTTTTGACACCGACAGGAACCATGGCTTAGAGACGCGCTTGTCCGAAATGTGGGGTAAGTTACGAAAGTACCCCCACCGATTTGAGGCGGTTCTTTCGGTTCAGGGGTACCACGGGCATTTCGCATGTCGGGATTTCACAGGAGGTGGGAGTTTTCGCGCGCGTTGTAATTTCGGAATAGCAAGGCGTGTGTTGAGATGGTGGGAGTTGTCGGAGCACAACGAGACAAAGAATATCTTAAATATTTTGGGCTAACAAGGCGCGGGTTGAAATTTCCGGACAAGCCTAACATGTACTGTACCAAATCAATGTGCACTATAAATGTCATTCAAAACTTTGAATTCATGTTATGTTCAATTAAAATATTTCGCTACGTGTATAATGCATGCAACCTACTACTCAAATGAACGTTTTAGTGCATTCCAAACGTATATACTACCGCTTCAATATGAACTAAATTTGAATTCGTTTCTCTATTTGAATAAGATCTACAGTAATGATTGTTGTGAAGTCAAAGCATTTGAATCCGTTTCTCTATTTTAATAAGATCTACAATCATCATTATTGTCAAGTTAAACCATCGTTTGTGTATTATCTTCATAGCACACCACATGAAGTCTCGAGTTACATATGAACTATGTGTACTATATAAACTCGAACTAGATTTTTTGAGTCCACTTTATTTTGATTTCAAGTCACATTACATTTCTAGCTCTAGCTAGATCTTCATAATCTAAACCATGTCTCATATGTATAATGTGTTTATCACATTATGTTTTTACCCACATGTCAATCGATCTACCTCATTAGTTGTGTCTCTCCCTTCCTCCGACAAACAACAATTGATCTACCGATCTAGTTAGGTTTGCTTACCAAACACATGGTTCACCTTCATCATCCATGGATGCGTCCCGACAGATCTATCATGCACAGGCACACACAGAAACACATCCCCACTCTTATTGATAACATTGCAGTTCCACCCTCAGTTTGTCTAGTAGGCCTCTCCCACCATCTTCGAGAAGCAACTCCATCACCCATCCAGCACTCTACCCATCTCCCTCCCTCTCCCTCCCTCTCTCTCTCCTCTCTCTCTCTCTCTCTGTCCCATCATATTTCCCGTCCTTCAGTTATGTATGGATGTCGACCGATCTCCCTCAAGACATAGCTGGGTCTCTCCTTCTCAACACATATACGAGTCGTTCTACCTCTATAGTTAGGCCTCTGCATACACCTCCCCCACCCCCTCCCCCCCACACACACCGATACATCGAGTGCTCTAGTCATGTCTCCCTGCCACACACAAACTTGACATGTGCCCTCTAACATTCCTGTAGGCCAGTCGCCCTATATCTTTGACTTGCACACACACACAATTTCGATGGCTCTCTTCATCGATCTCGCACCCACCCACTTGATCCTCTCTTCGACTCTATCGATAGCTATGACCCCTCCCTCTCTTCTCGTGGATTGCCCGACCCTCTATGTATGATATGGATAGGCCTCCATTTCACACACATTGCATGAAAAAATTTGTTTGAGATGTCATCGACACATATTTCCACAAATAATTTACGAAATCAACCCCCCACCCCCACCCCAAAACAAAAAACACTCACAAACATGGTTTGTATCTCTCACACACACCCACGTAGGTGGGTACACGAAGAGAAGAGGTGCATGCACGACGCACGTACTCCCATCTCTTTCCCAACCACACCCGCGCGGGTACACTGTGGAGCTCATTTCTGTATGAACAAGGCAGCCCACGTGGTAATTTGGCACGTGTACTGGTTGTCCACTTGGTGGAGGGAGGATCGTCTACCACGGGTGAACAAACAAATTGCGACTTGACGTGTTATGTTAAAAAAAGAGGCAAATCATGTGGGGCCTACCTTAGAGGCAAGGCTCTATACACTGGAGTACTTTTGATGTGTCCCGTCAACTCGCAGAACGAGGAGAAGCTTGCTTAGTACATCGTCTCCCCCGTTCCTAAATATAAGTCTTTGTAGAGATTTCACCATGAACCACATGCGGATGTATATAGATGCATTTTATGTGTAGATTCATTCATTTTGTTCCATATGTAGTGGAATCTCTAAAAAGACTTATCTACTAGTAATAGCTAGCCCCCACTACTAGGAATTATCTATCCTCTCCTTGAGCCACATCATCAAAATTGTTGTAGCCGTTAGATGAAGTAAATCAGTCCATAATAGTCGTCTGATCTAGACGTTGAGAGGCTCCGCACTAAGCCACGTGCAAGCATGCAGAAATACCGTGGCACATGCATGTGAGTGGGTTTTAAATCACATCAACATGTATGCATGCAAGCATGCACCAGTAGCATGCATGTAAGTGAGCTTTTAAGTCCCATTAACATGTCAAAAAGAAAAATATAATCCCATTATGCAGTAGGAGTTGGCTGATCTTTTTCCTTACGTGGGATGATCTAAATGATGATGGGAGTTTATTTAGTTTGGCTACCACATTTGTCATGCGGTTATAGAATTTTTTTTAGTTCTATGAAATCAATAATTTTGCGCAGAGCGATATACCACTGTTCCGCGGCAACGCGCGGGGACTCATCTAGTAATATTTAGGAACGGAGGGAGTACTATGTAAAGAGTTAGGTGTGGCACGGTGATAGTGTGAGGTGGGCCATGTAATCACTGAGCCTGTGTGTTTTCACTGCTCTTGCACGCCTCCGCTGTAAGAATGGAGAAAATTGTAACCTAGTAATAGTACCTCCTTTCGCCGAAAGCGTGGGACATCCAGCAGTCCTACCACCTCAGTAATAAAGACCAATGAGCCATCAAATCACATAGACCCAACAGTAACCATCACTCTTGCGCCAGTGAGAGGTCGCGTCCGCTCTGCCCGGGCATGAATGCGGCACCGATTCTTTGGAGCGGTGCTAACCGTTTCGGGCGGGAAGCACGCGCGGGCGATGGAGGGGCTTTGGGTGGGCCAGGCTGGTCAGTAGCGGGCATGGCACCTGTCCGCATGTCCCTATCGGACACGCCCGGAAACGAGAGGATGCACCAACTCTCGTGGCTAAAATCGTACACTACACAACATCTCTCTGTAGGATTAGGTCGATATGTCGCTCTTTCTAACACACACATGCTGTTAAACACACACACACACACACACACACGCGCGCGCGTGCGCGCACGCGGGCGCACACACCTTGGTCTCGTTGCACCTTCTAACTTGAGGTATCGGGTTCGATAACTACACTTGAGCATAATTTGTGCCAGGAGGATTCTTTGACTGGTCAAAATGTTTTCTAGGGTTTGCACGCTTCACACTCTCTCTCGAGTATATATATACACGCTGGAGCCTCAGCGCTTGTAGTTGCTCTCTTCACACTCTCTCGCCCTCTCCCTCCATTCCGAATTACTTGTCACAGGTATGGATGTATCTAGATGTATTTTAGTTCTAGATACATCCATTTCTTCGACGAGTAATTTGGAACGGAGGGAGTAGTTGCTCTCTTCACACTCTCTCACCATCTCCAGATCTAAACAAGACTTTGTTGGCCTCTCTCTCCCCTTACTGCTGCTCAAAGAGCCGGCAGGATCCGTCCGCCAGGAAGGGAAGGAGGCTTAACATTGTCACCGTCGGCGAGGGACTATCGGCGCAGCTGTTCACTTTCCACCCAGCGGTGGCGCGGGAGGGCCTTCGACCCCTTCTTCTTCGCTGCCATCCCGTCGCCCACCGAACCATCCCCCAAGAACCTTAAGGTATAATTTACTTACTCCACATGCATTGCTCTAGCTGCATGTATACCATGAATCTAGGACGTGGTTCAAAGAGGAAAGAAGTGGGGGAAAGTAGTGGGAAAAGTTGTATATAGCATGAATCTAGGACGTGGTTCAAAGAGGAAATGAATGGGGGAAAGTTGTATATCATGAATCTAGGACGTGGTTCAAAGAGGAAAGGAATGGGGGAAAGTAGTGGGGAAAGTTGTATCGCATAAATCTAGGACGTGGTTCAAAGAGGAAAGGAAGGGGCGAAAGTACTAGTTCAAAAAGGAAAGGAAGGGACAAGGCTGTAGAGTTTGAGCAGGACTAGATTTGCTACGCTCACATAGGGAAAGGTGTCTAAAGATAACAAAACTGGGACCAACACAAATATGCTCCTTGGTTGTTTGTTCTTTGTTGCAACAAACTGTGCATGACCACAGTACATCGGTAGATGCACATGGTGCTGGTGCGTCCACTGTCTCGTGCAACTCATTAATTGTTGTTAATCTAAGGCCCTGTTTGGTTAAAAACTCCCTAGTCCCTACCTACTTGGTTCCAGGGGCTAAACATGGACTAGAGGTTATTAAATGACATGCTAAAAGACCATGTTACCCCTAGTAATGAACTAATAGAGACAAGGTGCGATGCGTGGCAGGGGCAACTATTGGAAAACGTCCCAAAAAGACTCCCTCGGGGTCTTCTTTCTTTAGTCCAAATGCCCACTTTTAGTCCCTAAAAGTCTCTCCTGTTTGGTTTAGATGGGACTGACACGGAGTTTTTTAGTCCCTACACCAAAATGTCCCTGTCAACAAACACCCTCTAATAATGCCCCTGGAAAATTGATGCAATGCCACAGTTAAAAGCAAATTACATGTTTAATGAATTTTATTGTTAATATAATCTCTATGTTAATATTAATCAATGCCACCGTTTGAGAAATGCTATTGTCTTGCTTTCTTTCCCATTTAGATAAGGTAGATGCTTCTTTTTGTTGGCTTCTGTGTCATCCACCGTTATTGACCACTAATTGTTTCCTTTGCACCTCTATGTAAACAGGGTTATCTACTTCACCTCGTTGCCATTGTGACCTTTTGTTGCACTTCCCAAAACACTTTTGTTTTAAGAGTGTTTTGTGCAGTTCAACCAAAATTCATACCGACAACGTTGCTTGATTGCTTGATCTTAGTGGAACTGCACAAGAGGAGATCTTACTTCCTATCCATTAAGACGAATTTGGTTCAGATCTTCTTCTTGTGAGTTGTTTGAATTCCGCATCATGGGAGGTCAGTACTAGCCTTCTTTCACATGATTCTGCAGTGTGCTTTCATATGTTGTGCTACTTGTACGATAATGTTGCTTGATTTTAGTGAACTGCACAAATGGAGACAAGACTTCCAATCTGTATGTGCACCGTAATATCCCATTGAGGTAAGTGCTACCTCTTTTAGCACTGCGTTGGTTTTCCCCGAAGAGGAAGGGATGATGCAGCAAAGTAGCGTAAGTATTTCCCTCGGTTTTTGAGAACCAAGGTATCAATCCAGTAGGAGGCTACGTGCGAGTCCCTCGCACCTGCACAAAACAAATAAATCCTCGCAACCAATGCGAATAGGGGTTGTCAATCCCTATAGGGCCACTTACGAGAGTGAGATATGATAGATATGATAAAGATAGTATTTTTGGTATTTTTATGATAAAGATGCAAAGTAAAATAAAGGCAAAGTAAAATAGCAAAGTAAATACCTAAGTAGTAGGAGATTGATATGATAAAGGTAGACTCGGGGGCCATAGGTTTCACTAGTGGCTTCTCTCGAGAGCTTAAGTATTCTACGGCGGGTGAACAAATTACTGTTGAGCAATTGACAGAATTGAGCATAGTTATGAGAATATCTAGGTATGATTATGTATATAGGCATCACGCCGAGACAAGTAGACCGACTCCTGCCTGCATCTACTACTCTTACTCCACTCATCGATCGCTATCCAGCATGCATCTAGAGTATTAAGTTAAAGAAGAGTAACGCCTTAAGCAAGATCACATGATGTAGAGGGATAGACTCATGCAATATGAAGAAAACCCCATCTTGTTATCCTCGATGGCAACAATACAATACGTGCCTTGCTGCCCTTACTATCACCGGGAAAGGACACCACAAGATTGAACCCAAAGCTAAGCACTTCTCCCATTGCAAGAAAGATCAATCTAGTAGGCCAAACCAAACTGATAATTCGAAGAGACTTGCAAAGATAACCAATCATACATAAAAGAATTCAGAGAAGATTCCAATATTATTCATCGATAGACTTGATCATAAACCCAAAATTCATCGGTCTCAACAAACACACCCCAAAAAGAAGATTACATCGAATAGATCTCTACAAGAGAGGGGGAGAACATTGTATTGAGATCCAAAAAGAGAGAAGAAGCCATCTAGCTACTAACTATGGACCCATAGGTCTGAAGTAAACTACTCACACTTCATCGGAGAGGCTATGGTGTTGATGTAGAAGCCCTCCGTGATCGATGCCCCCTCCGGCGGAGCTCCGGAACAGGCCCCAAGATGGGATCTCATGGATACAGAAAGTTACGGCGGTGGAATTAGGGTTTTGGCTCCGTATCTGATTGTTTGGGGGTACGTGGGTATATATAGGAGGAAGAAGTACGTCGGTGGAGCAACAGGGGGCCCACGAGGGTGGGGGCGCGCCTGGTAGGGGTAGGGCGCGCCCCCCTACCTCGTGGCCTCCTCTTACGTGCCTTGACGTAGGGTCCAAGTCTCATGAGTTGTATTCGGTGAGAAAATCACGTTCCCGAAGGTTTCATTCCGTTTGGACTCCGTTTGATATTCCTTTTATTCGAAACCCTAAAACAGGCAAAAAAAACCAGCAATACTGGGCTGGGCCTCCGGTTAATAGGTTAGTCCCAAAAATAATATAAAAGTGGATAATAAAGTCCAATATTGTCCAAAATAGTAGATAATATAGCATGGAGCAATAAAAAATTATAGATATGTTGGAGACGTATCAAGCATCCCCAAGCTTAATTCCCGCTCGTCCTCGAGTAGGTAAATGATAAAAACAGATTTTTTGATGCGGAGTGCTACTTGGCATAATTTTAATGGAATTCTTCTTAATTGTGGTATGAATATTCAGATCCTAAAGATTCAAGACAAAAGTTCATATTGACATAGAAAATAATAATACTTCAAGCATACTAACAAAGCAATTATGTCTTCTCAAAATAACATGGCTAAAGAAAGTTATCCCTACAAAATCATATAGTCTGGCTATGCTCTATCTTCACCAGACAAAATATTTAAATCATGCACAACCCCGATGACAAGCCAAGCAATTGTTTCATACTTTTGACATTCTCAAAACTTTTTCAATCTTCACGCAATACATGAGCGTGAGCCATGGATATAGCACTATAGGTGGGATAGAGTGGTGGTTGTGGAGAAGACAAAAAGGGGAAGATAGTATCACATCAACTAGGTATATCAACGGGCTATGGAGATGCCCATCAATAGATATCAATGTGAGTGAGTAGGGATTGCCATGCAATGGATGCACTAGAGCTATAAGTATAGGAAAGCTCAAAAAAGAAACTAAGTCGGTGTGCATCCAACTTGCTTGCTCATGAAGACCTAGGGCAATTTGAGGAAGCCCATCATTGGAATATACAAGCCAAGTTCTATAATGAAAGATTCCCACTAGTATATGAAAGTGATAACATGAGAGACTCTCTACTATGAAGATCATGGTGCTACTTTGAAGCACAAGTGTGGTAAAAGGATAGTAACATTGTCCCTTCTCTCTTTTTCTCTCATTTTTTTTCTTCTTTTCTTTTTTTTATTTGGGCCTTTTCTCTTTTTTTATGGCCTCTTTTCTTTCTCTTTTTTTTTCATCCGGAGTCTCATCCCGACTTGTGGGGGAATCATAGTCTCCATCATCCTTTCCTCACTTGGTACAATGCTCTAATAATGATGATCATCACACTTTTATTTTTCTTACAACTCAATAATTACAACTCGATACTTAGAACAAGATATGACTCTATATGAATGCCTCCGGCGGTGTACCGGGATATGGAATGATTCATGAGTGACAAGTATGAAAGAATTATGAACGGTGGCTTTGCCACAAATACTATGTCAACTACATGATCATGCTAAGCAATATGACAATGATGGAGTGTGTCATAAACGGAATGGTGGAAAGTTGCATGGCAATATATCTCAGAATGGCTATGGAAATGCCATAATAGGTAGGTAAGGTGGCTGTTTTGAGGAAGGTATATGGTGGGTGTATGATACCGGCGAAAGGTGCGCGGTATTAGAGAGGCTAGCAAAGGTGGAAGGGTGAGAGTGTGTATAATCCATGGACTCAACATTAGTCATAAAGAACTCATATACTTATTGCAAAAATCTACAAGTTATGGAAGCAAAGTATTACGCACATGCTCCTAGGGGGATAGATTGGTAGGAAAAGATCATCGCTCGTCCCCGACTGCCACTCATAAGGAAGACAATCAATAAATAAATCATGCTCCGACTTCATCACATAACGGTTCACCATACATGCATGCTACGGGAATCACAAGCTTCAACACAAGTATTTCTCAAATTCACAACTACTCAACTAGCATGACTTTAATATCACCATCTTCATATCTCAAAACAATTATCAAGTATCAAACTTATCATAGTATTCAACACACTCATAAAAGAATTTTTATTATTAATCTTGCATACCAAGCATATTAGGATTTTAAGCAAATTACCATGCTATTAAGACTCTAAAAATAATCTAAGTGAAGCATAAGAGATCAATAGTTTCTATAAAACAAATCCACCACCGTGCTCTAAAAGATATAAGTGAAGCACTAGAGCAAAATTATATAACTCAAAAGATATAAACGAAGCACATAGAGTATTCTAAAAAATTCCAAATCATGTATGGCTCTCTCAAAAGGTGTGTACAGCAAGGGTGGTTGTGGTAAAATAACAAGCAAAGACTCAAATCATACAAGATGCTCCAAGTAAAACACATATCATGTGGTAAATAAAAAATATAGCTCCAAGTAAAGTTACCGATAGAAGTAGACGAAAGAGGGGATGCCTTCCGGGGCATCCCCAAGCTTTGGCTTTTAGGTGTCCTTAGATTATCTTGGGGGTTCCATGGGCATCCCCAATCTTAGGCTCTTGCCACTCCTTGTTCCATAATCCATCAAATCTTTACCCAAAACTTGAAAACTTCACAACACAAAACTTAAAGTAGAAAACTCGTGAGCTCCGTTAGCGAAAGAAAGCAAAAGACCACTTCAAGGTACTGTAATGAACTCGTTATTTATTTATATGGGTGTTATACCTACTGTATTCCAAGTTATCTATGGTTCATAAACTATTTTACTAGCCATAGATTCATCAAAATAAGCAAACAGCACACGCAAAACAGAATCTGTCAAAAACAGAACAGTCTGTAGTAATCTGTAGCTAGCGCACGATATGGAACCCCAAAAATTCTAAAATAAATTGCTTGACGTGAGGAATTTATATATTAATTATCTGCAAAAAGATTTAACTAAATATCACTTTCCAAATAAAAATGGCAGCAGTTCTCGTGAGTGCTAAAGTTTCTGTTTTTTACAGCAAGTTTAACAAGACTTTCCCCAAGTCTTCCCAGCGGTTCTACTTGGCACAAACACTAATTAAACACAAAAAAATAAAACCAAAACAGAGGCTAAATAATTTATTTATTACTAAGCAGGGGCAAAAATCAAGGAATAAAAATAAAATTGGGTTACCTCCCAGCAAGCGCTATCGTTTAACGCCCCTAGCTAGGCATAACAAGCAAGAATAGATCTAGGTATTGCGATCTTTGGTAGGCAATCCATAAGTGGCTCTCATAATAGATTCATAAGTTAATTTAATTTTCTTTCTAGGAAAGTGTTCCATGTCTTTCCTTAACGGAAATTGGAATCTAATATTTCCTTCCTTCATATCAATAATTGCACCAATCGTTCTAAGGAAAGGTCTACCAAGAATAATAGGAAATGAAGGATTGCAATCTATGTCAAGAACGATAAAATCTACGGGCACATAATTCCTATTTGCAACAATAAGAACATCATTAATTCTTCCCATGGGTTTTTAATAGTGGAATCCGCAAGGTGCAAGTTTAGAGAGCAATCATCAAAATCATGGAAACCTAACAAATCACACAAGGTCTTTGGAATCGTGGAAACACTAGCACCCAAATCACATAAAGCATAGCATTCATGATCTTTAATTTTAATTTTAATAGTTGGTTCCCACTCATCATAAAGTTTTCTAGGGATAGAAACTTCCAATTCAAGTTTTTCTTCATAAGATTGCATCAAGGCATCAACTATATCTATATGTTTAGTAAACGCTTTATTTTAATTATAAGCATGAGGAGAATTTAGAACGGATTGGAAAAAGGAAATACAATCAATCAAAGAGCAATTTTCATAGTTAAATTCCTTGAAATCCATAATAGTGGGTTTAACAACATCAAGGGTTTTAATTTCTTCAATCCCACTTTTATCAAATTTAGCATCAAGGTCAAAAGATTCAGAATTCTTGGAATGCCTTCTAGGTGAAGGTGGATCATATTCAGTCCCATCATTATCAAGATTCATATTGCAAAAAAAGATTTAATAGGGGACACATCAATAACTTTTAGATCTGTATCATTATTTTCATAGGAACTAGAAGAACACGCCTTTATAAAGGCATCTTTCTTAGTACGCATCCTAGTGGTTCTTTCTTTGCACTCATCAATGGAAATTCTCATGGCTTTGAGAGACTCATTGATATCATGCTTAGGTGGAATAGATCTAAGTTTCAAAGAATCAACATCAAGAGCAATTCTATCAACGTTCCTAGCCAAATCATCAATCTTAAACAACTTTTCTACAATCATAGCATTAAAATTCTTTTGCGAAGTAATAAATTCTTTAATATTAGATTCAAAATTAGAGGGCATCTTATTATAATTTCCATAAGAATTGTTGTAGGAATTACCATAATTATTAGAGGAATTACTAGGATAAGGCCTAGGGTTGAAATTCCCTGTATACGCGTTGTTACCAAAATTGTTCCTACCAACAAAATTCACATCCATAGATTCATTATTATTCTCAATCAAAGTAGACAAGGGCATATCATTAGAATCAGAAGAAACACTCTTATTAGCAAATAATTTCATAAGTTCATCCATCTTTCCACTGAAAACATTAATTTCTTCTATCACATGCACCTTTTTATTAGTAGATCTTTCAGTATGCCATTGAGAATAATTAACCATAATATTATCTAGGAGTTTAGTAGCTTCTCCTAAAGTGATTTCCATAAAAGTGCCTCCCGCGGCCGAATCCAAAAGATTTCAAGAAGCAAAATTCAATCCGGCATAAAAAATTTGTATAATCATCCACAAATTTAAACCATGAGTAGGGCAATTACGTATCATTAATTTCATTCTCTCCCAAGCTTGTGCAACATGTTCATGATCAAGTTTCTTAAAGTTCATAATATCGTTTCTAAGAGAGATGATCTTAGCAGGAGGAAAATACTTAGAGACAAAAGCATATTTGCACTTGTTCCATGAATCAATACTATTTTTAGGCAAAGACGAAAACCAAGCTTTAGCACGATCTATAAACGAAATAGGAAATAGCTTCAATTTAACAATATCATTATCCACATCTTTCTTCTTTTGCATGTCACACAAATCAATGAAGCTATTAAGATGGGTAGCAGCATCTTCACTAGGAAGGCCGGAGAACGGATCATTCATGACAAGATTTAGTAAGGGAACATTAATTTCACAAGATTCAGCATCGGTAAGAGGAGTAATCGGAGTGGTAATAAAATCATTGTTGTTGGTATTGGTGAAGTCACACAATTTAGTATTATCTTGAGCCATCGCGACAAACAAGCAAACTAACACACAAGCAAACAAAAAGCAAGCGGACAAAAAGGGGCAAATAGAGAAAGAGAGGGATGATAGAGAAAGAGAGAGGGCGAATAAAACGGCAAGGGTGAATTGGGGGGAGAGGAAAACGAGAGGCAAATGGCAAATAATGTAATGCGGGAGATAAGGGTATGTGATGGGTACTTGGTATGTTGACTTTTGCGTAGACCTCCCCGGCAACGGCGCCAGAAATCCTTCTTGCTACCTCTTTTAGCACTGTGTTGGTTTTCCCCGAAGAGGAAGGGATGATGCAGCAAAGTAGCGTAAGTATTTCCCTTAGTTTTTGAGAACCAAGGTATCAATCCAGTAGGAGGCTACGCGTGAGTCCCTCGCACCTACACAAAAGAAATAAATCCTTGCAACCAACGCAAATAGGGGTTGTCAATCCCTATAGGGCCACTTAGGAGAGTGAGATCTGATAGATATGATAAAGATAGTATTTTTGGCATTTTTATCATAAAGATGCAAAGTAAAATAAAGGCAAAGTAAAATACCAAAGTAAATAACTAAGTAGTAGGAGATTGATATGATAAAGATAGACTCGGGGGCCATAGGTTTCACTAGTGGCTTCTCTCGAGAGCATAAGTATTCTACGGTAGGTGAACAAATTACTGTTGAGCAATTGACAGAATTGAGCATAGCCATGAGAATATCTAGGTATGATCATGTATATAAGCATAACGTCCGAGACAAGTAGATCGACTCTTGCCTGCATCTACTACTACTACTCCACTCATCGACCGCTATCCAGCATGCATCTAGAGTATTAAGTTAAAACAGAGTAACACCTTAAGCAAGATGACATGATGTAGAGGGATAGACTCATGCAATATGAAGAAAACCCCATCTTGTTATCCTCGATGGCAACAATACAATACGTGCCTTGCTGCCCTTACTGTCACCGGGAAAGGACACCACAAGATTGAACCCAAAGCTAAGCACTTCTCCCATTGCAAGAAAGATCAATCTAGTAGGCCAAACCAAACTGATAATTCGAATAGACTTGCAAAGATAACCAATCATACATAAAATAATTCCGAGAAGATTCAAATATTATTCATAGCTAGACTTGATCATAAACCCACAATTCATCGGTCTCAACAAACACATCGCAAAAAGAAGATTACATCGAATAGATCTCCACAAGAGAGGGGGAGAACATTGTATTGAGATCCAAAAAGAGAGAATAAGCCATCTAGCTACTAATTATGGACCCGTAGGTCTGAAGTAAACTACTCACACTTCATCGGAGAGGCTATGGTGTTGATGTAGAAGCCCTCCGTGATCGATCCCCCCTCCGGCGGAGCTCCGGAACAGGCCCCAAGATGGGATCTCGTGGATACAGAAAGTTATGGCGGTGGAATTAGGGTTTCGGCTCGGTATATGATCATTTAGGGGTACGTGGGTATATATAGGAGGAAGAAGTACATCGGTGGTGTAACAGGGGGCCCACGAGGGTGGGGGCGCGCCTGGTAGGTAGGGCGCATCTGGTAGGGTAGGGCGTGCCCCCTACCTCGTGGCCTCCTGTTACATGCCTTGACGTAGGGTCCAAGTCTCCTGAGTTGTATTCAGCGAGAAAATCACGTTCCCGAAGGTTTCATTCCGTTTGGACTCCGTTTGATATTCCTTTTCTTCGAAACCCTAAAACAGGCAACAAAACAACAATTCTGGACTGGGCCTCCGGTTAATAGGTTAGTCCCAAAAATAATATAAAAGTGGACAATAAAGCCCAATATTTTCCAAAACAGTAGATAATATAGCATGGAGCAATCAAAAATTATAGATACGTTGGAGACGTATCAGTAAGATAAGGATACACTACAAGAAACCTGTTAATCCATGACAGATTTTTGTTGACGTTTTCAAAACTGTCATGGGCGGCCTCGTACAGCCCCGCAAGCCCGCCGAAGCCCACTAAAGCCCGCCAAACATTTACCCGTATAAAAACCTAACCCTAACCCCCTCCTCTCTCGGTCCTCCACAGCCCCTCCTGATTCCCCATCACCGCCACCCACCCCCTCCCCCTCCCCCCTCCTCTGCTAGTGCCATGCCCATCCCATCCATCTTCCCGCTCCCCTCTGCCTCCACCTCAATCTCCCGACATTGGCACATCGCCGCCGCCCGCACCCATCAGCCACCTTGCTCATGGGCTCGGCCCTCTCCCCATCCTTTCCTCATGTTCTCTCCCAGAACAGATCGAGTAGCCGGTAGCCAGATCCGCAGCGGCCCTTCCAGTGGCCATGCCATGGAGCTCATCCACTAGGTCCCCTCTTCTCCCCGCGCCTCCCTCCCCTCCTTCTCTCACTGATTTGATTTGATTCGTTTCGCAGCTGTGATTCAATTTTGTCAAGTTGGTGATGTTGCTGCCTCGAAGGACCTGCCGAAGTGGAGAAGGAGGCCCACCGGTGCCATGGGCTAACTTGAACCAAGTCAAGACCTCCAAGACGCCATCAACCTATAGCCCACATCAGCCGCAACTCCTCCCCTGTAGAGTGAAAAGGTCTTTCTTCTCCTCCCTGCAACATGCATCTCTCTTTTGGTGAAGATAGATCCCATATTCTAGTTACGCTTGTACAAATTCTTGATATTTCTGTGATTAGAGTGAGTAGAACAATTGAGGAAATCTCATGGTGATTATGCATATGAATCCATCCTTAGAAAGGATGACAGTAAATCTAGTCTGATGAGCTTGATTCAGCTAGTTATGGGATGAGCTTCTTGTCTGATTATGAGCATCATTTTTTGTTCTTACTGTACAATAGTAGTATGTTTTTTACGTGGGTCACACATCTGTTCTTCTACAACTCATACCTAAACCCAACTCTAGCAGCACCACTAGCAGTAGGTCATGCCCAATTATGTCCCAATTCTAGCACCAACAATTTCATAGTGACCAGTGCAAGATTACAATTTTTTTGCATTTATAGCAATCACAGATACTAGTTATGTATGTATATTTCTTAAATGCTAACATGTTCCTAGATGAAACTCCATTTCTCTACTCTGATGTTGATGTTGCTGAACGGAGACCCTCGATGACGCACAAAAAATCATGTTTTTTTTATCATGGCATGCATGTTCGCTCCTTGTGTATTTGGAGATAAGAGTAGCGGATGGCAACCTTGTTTGCTTTGGGAAACCATTGATTCTACAACTTGCACATCATGATTTCAGTTAAAGGCATGCTTTTGGATTTTTGTTGTGCGTCTAGAATAGCAGTTCCGATGTGCTTTCTACACATATTTGCCTCATTTATTAATACACCCAGATATTTTTTTATGAACTTAGACAAATTATCAGGACAAACATAGTAGAAAAATTACAGTATGAAGGTCGCCCCACGTCATGTAAGTGAACATTGAGAATAAGTATCTTATTTAGCATTATTGTTTGATCCTTTGTGGATTATGATATCTCAACTACCACTTGAAAGTATATTTGGTATCGATATTGTTTTTTAGACATGTGATGTTAATCAGTCTCGTGTCGCTAAGATCTGTAAGCAATTATCAAATAAAAAGGAACAAGTGTGTGTCAATTCAACAAATATATGAATTTGTGGTACCATAAAATTAATAAAATATGTTCCTGCACATCAAAATGTCTGAATCTGTTGAGTAATTGAGGGTTGAAGGGAGGAAAGGAGAGTGGGAGTGGGGGAAGTTTACATGACGCGATCGAAAATGGTAGACATGCCTTGTCAAGATATGCACATTGTGAAATATGCCAGCTGGATTGTTATGTGTTTTAAATTCAAAGTGTGTGTGAATAGGCGTGGAAAGGAACTGCGAACATGGATCTGTATGCCTGAGATAGTGTGTGGAGAGGAAGATTTATTTTTTGACAATTCCACCTAATGTGCATCAGTATCCTAAAAATATATGTTAGACAAGATAGGTGTTGAACAACTAGAAGATGTATGAACAACTAGAAATTAACTAGTGCATACAAAAAATAATTATGGTCCTCGCAACATCCACCACTGAATATATCTGCACATTTCTGAACCTTGATTTTATATAAAAACAGTCCAATTTATCTTCTCTCTTATGTCCTTGATTTCACTATGACTTACTCTCTTTCTCTGATTTCTTGTTCCTATTGTTGTCTTGTATTCATGTATACTGGTTCCTTTCATTATTGTTTCCTGTTATAAATAACAGTACTATGCTGGTCAAGTGGGTAGATGAGAGCATTTGGGTGTTGCAAGGTGATCCAGTTCATAATAACACTTGCCGTTGGTGTTCATGTTTTATGATTTAGCTTGTACCTTAATAACCATGAAGTAATGTGTAAGCCATGTAATAAATTATATTTGTAGTTCTTGTCACCTTCTATACAAATATACTGGTTTGTTTCATTTCATTATTTTTCTTGTTATAAGTAATAGTACTCTCAATACTGGCCAAGTGGACATGTAATACATTTTTACACTTGTTATAATACTCTTGTCTCTACTATATATGAATCTGCAAAAATCTAATGTTCTTCTAAATATGCTAGGTATGATTGGGTAGTGGGCTACCCACCATAATCCTCGCCATGACATGATAGTTGCCATCAGGAGAGTCGACGAAGAACCTGAACAGTAGCCTCGAAAGTTTATATGTTCTGTTGATGTAAACTGGATTGTAGTGCTTCTTAGTGAATCTATGTTGTAAATTATCATTACATGAAGGATTTGTAAACTGCTATGTTGTATATATACACATAATTTTTTAGAGAAAATATATGCTATGGATGGCAACTGTTTGAAATTACTTCCTCTTCGGGCCAAAATTGGCTAAAAAAATATATCGTGTCAAAATTGGGCCGAAAAAAAAATTGGATGAACCATATTTAAATCATGCCTACATTCGTGACAATTTCTGTGATGAAAATTAGTATCCACGTAGGCAGCCACATCATACCAATTGGCGAATCAAAAATCCAACGTGGCGTCAGGCTATGACGGCTTGTTCCTGTTGGAAATATGCCCTAGAGTACCAAAAGATGTAAGATTGATAATGATAGTCCCACATACTTGTGGCACTGCTGCCTTGGTCACATAGGTGTCAGACGCATGAAGAAGCTCCATGCTGATGGACTTTTAGAGTCTCTTGATTACGAATCATTTGACACATGCGAACCATGCCTCATGGGTAAAATGACCAAGAGTCCATTCTCAGGAACAATGGAGCGAGCAACCAACTTACTGGAAATCATACATACTGATGTATGCGGTCCAATGAGTGTTGAGGCTCGCGGTGGCTATCATTATGTTCTCACCCTCACTGATGACTTGAGTAGATATGGGTATGTCTACTTAATGAAACACAAGTCTGAGACCTTTGAAAAGTTCAAGGAATTTCAGAGTGAGGTTGAGAATCAACGTGACAGGAAAATCAAGTTCCTGCGATTAGATCGTGGAGGAGAATACTTGAGTCATGAGTTTGGCACACACTTAAGAAAATGTGGAATAGTTTCACAACTCACGCCGCCTGGAACACCTCAGCATAATGGTGTGTCCGAACGTCGTAATCGCACTCTATTAGATATGGTGCGATCTATGATGTCTCCTACCGATTTACTGCTCTCGTTTTGGGGCTATGCTTTAGAGACTGCCGCATTCACTTTAAATAGGGCTCCATCGAAATCCGTTGAGATGACACCGTATGAATTATGGTTTGGGAAGAAACCTAAGCTGTCGTTTCTAAAAGTTTGGGGATGTGATGCTTATGTCAAGAAACTTCAACCTGAAAAGCTCGAACCCAAGTCGGAAAAATGCGTCTTCATAGGATACCCTAAAGAAACTATTGGGTATACCTTCTACCTCAGATCCGAAGGCAAGATCTTTGTTGCCAAGAATGGATCCTTTCTAGAGAAGGAGTTTCTCTCGAAAGAAGTAAGTGGGAGGAAAGTAGAACTTGATGACGTATTACCTCTTGAACCGGAAAATGGCGCAACTCAAGAAAATGCTCCTGAGGTGCCTGCACCGACTAGAGAGGAAGTTAATGATGATGATCATGAAACTTCAGATCAAGTTGCTACTGAACTTCGTAGGTCCACAAGGACACGTTCCGCACCAGAGTGGTACGGCAACCCTGTCTTGGAAATCATGTTGTTAGACAACGGTGAACCTTCGAACTATGAAGAAGGGATGGCGGGCCCGGATTCCGACAAATGGCTAGAAGCCATGAAATCCGAGATAGGATCCATGTATGAAAACGAAGTATGGACTTTGACTGACTTGCCTGTTGAGCGGCGAGCCATAGAAAATAAATGGATCTTTAAGAAGAAGACAGATGCGGATGGTAATGTGACCATCTATAAAGCTCGACTTGTCGCTAAGGGTTATCGACAAGTTCAAGGGGTTGACTACGATGAGACTTTCTCACCAGTAGCGAAGCTAAAGTCCGTCCGAATCATGTTAGCAATTGCCGCATTCTATGATTATGAGATATGGCAAATGGATGTCAAAACGGCATTCCTTAATGGTTTCCTTAAGGAAGAATTGTATATGATGCAGCCGGAAGGTTTTGTCGATCCTAAGAATGCTGACAAGGTGTGCAAGCTCCAACGCTCGATTTATGGGCTGGTGCAAGCATCTCGGAGTTGGAACATTCGCTTTGATGAGATGATCAAAGCGTTTGGGTTTACGCAGACTTATGGAGAAGCCTGTGTTTACAAGAAAGTGAGTGGGAGCTCTGTAGCATTTCTCATATTATATGTAGATGACATACTTTTGATGGGAAATGATATAGAACTCTTGGACAGCATTAAGGCCTACTTGAAAAGAGTTTTTCAATGAAGGACCTTGGAGAAGCTGCATATATATTAGGCATCAAGATCTATAGAGATAGATCAAGACGCCTCATAGGTCTTTCACAAAGTACATACCTTGATAAGATATTGAAGAAGTTCAATATGGATCAGTCTAAGAAGGGGTTCTTGCCTGTGTTGCAAGGTGTGAAATTGAGCTCAGCTCAATGTCTGACCACGGCAGAAGATATAGAAGAGATGAGTGTCATCCCCTATGCCTCAGCCATAGGTTCTATTATGTATGCCATGCTGTGTACCAGACCTGATGTAAACCTTGCCGTAAGTTTGGTAGGAAGGTACCAAAGTAATCCCGACAAGGAACACTGGATAGCGGTCAAGAATATCCTGAAGTACCTGAAAAGGACTAAGGAAATTTTTCTTGTTTATGGAGGTGACGAAGAGCTCGTCGTAAAAGGTTACGTCGACGCTAGCTTCGACACAGATCTGGATGACTCTAAGTCACAAACCGGATACGTGTATATTTTGAATGGTGGGGCAGTAAGCTGGTGCAGTTGCAACCAGAGCGTCGTGGCGGGATCTACATGTGAAGCGGAGTATATGGCAGCCCCGGAGGCCGCGCATGAGGCAATTTGGGTGAAGGAGTTAATCACTGACCTAGGAGTCATACCCAATGCGTCGGGGCCGATCAAGCTCTTCTGTGACAACACTGGAGCTATTGCTCTTGCCAAGGAGCCCAGGTTTCACAAGAAGACAAGGCACATCAAGCGTCGCTTCAAATCAATTCGTGAAAATGTTCAAGATGGAGACATAGATATTTGTAAAGTACATACAGACCTGAATGTAGCAGATCCGTTGACTAAACCTCTCCCTAGAGCAAAACATGATCAACACCAGAATTCCATGGGTGTTCGATTCATCACAATGTAACTAGATTATTGACTCTAGTGCAAGTGGGAGACTGTTGGAAATATGCCCTAGAGGCAATAATAAAAGGATTATTATTATATTTCCTTGTTCATGATAATTGTCTTTTATTCATGCTATAATTGTGTTATCCGGAAATCGTAATACATGTGTGAATACTTAGACACCAACATGTCCCTAGTAAGCCTCTAGTTGACTAGCTCGTTGATCAACAGATAGTCATGGTTTCCTGACTATGGACATTGGATGTCATTGATAACGAGATCACATCATTAGGAGAATGATGTGATGGACAAGACCCAATCCTAAACATAGCACAAGATCGTATAGTTCGTTTGCTAGAGTTTTTCCAATGTCAAGTATCTTTTCCTTAGAACATGAGATCGTGTAACTCCCGGATACCGTAGGAGTGCTTTGGGTGTACCAAACGTCACAACATAACTGGGTGACTATAAAGGTATACTACGGGTATCTCCGAAAGTGTCTGTTGGGTTGACATGGATCAAGACTGGGATTTGTCACTCCGTATGATGGAGAGGTATCACTAGGCCCACTCGGTAATGCTTCATCATAATGAGCTCAAAGTGACCAAGTGTCTGGTCACGGGATCATGCATTATGGTACGAGTAAAGTGACTTGCCGGTAACGAGATTGAACGAGGTATTGGGATACCGACGATCGAATCTCGGGCAAGTAACATACCGATTGATGAAGGGAATTGTATGCGGGATTGATTGAATCCTCGACATCGTGGTTCATCCGATGAGATCATCGAGGAGCATGTGGGAGCCAACATGGGTATCCAGATCCCGCTGTTGGTTATTGGCCGGAGAGTCGTCTCGGTCATGTCTACGTGTCTCCCGAACCCGTAGGGTCTACACACTTAAGGTTCGGTGACGCTAGGGTTATAGAGATATTAGTATGCGGTAACCCGAAAGTTGTTCGGAGTCCCGGATGAGATCCCGGACGTCACGAGGAGTTCCGAAATGGTCCGGAGGTAAAGATTTATATATGGGAAGTCTTGTTTTGGTCGCCGAAAAAGTTTTGCGCATTATTGGTATTGTACCGGGAGTGCCGAAAGGGGTCCGGGGGTCCACCAAAGGGGTCCACCTGCCCCAGGGGGCCACATGGGCTGTAGGGGTGTGCGCCTTGGCCTATATGGGCCAAGGGCACCAGACCCAAGAGGCCCATGCGCCAAGAGATAAGGGAAAGGAAGAGTCCTAAAGGGGGAAGGCACCTCCTAGGTGCCTTGGGGAGGATGGACTCCTCCCTGGCCGCACCCTTCCTTGGAGGAAGGGCCAAGGCTGTGCCCCCCTCTCCCTTGGCCCTATATATAGTGGGGGGAAGGGAGGGCAGCCACACCTAAGCCCTGGCGCCTCCCTCTCCCTCCCGTGACACATCTCCCTCCTCCCGCAGCGCTTGGCGAAGCCCTGTTGAAATCCCGCTACTTCCACCACCACACCATCGTGCTGTTGGATCTCCTTCAACCTCTCCTCCCCCCTTGCTGGATCAAGACGGAGGATACGTCGCTGCTCCGTACGTGTGTTGAACACGGAGGTGCCGTCAGTTCGGCGCTAGGACCATCGGTGATTTGGATCACGACGAGTACGACTCCATCAACCCCGTTCTCTTGAATGCTTCCGCGCACGATCTACAAAGGTATGTAGATGCAATCCGATCACTCGTTGCTAGATGAACTCCTAGATGGATCTTGGTGAAACCGTAGGAAAATTTTGTTTTCTGCAACGTTCCCCAACAGTGGCATCATGAGCTAGGTCTATGCGTAGTTCTCTTTGCACGAGTAGAACACAATTTGTTGTGGGCGTATATGTTGTCAACTTTCTTGCCGCTACTGGTCTTATCTTGCTTCAGCAGTATTGTGGGATGAAGCGGCCCGGACCACCCTTACACGTACGCTTACATGCGACCGGTTCCACCGACTAACATGCACAAGTTGCATAAGGTGGCTGGCGGGTGTCTGTCTCTCCCACTTTAGTTGGAGCGGATTCGATGAAAAGGGTCCTTATGAAGGGTAAATAGAAGTTGACAAATCACATTGTGTCTTTCACGTAGGTAAGAAAACGTTCTTGCTAGAACCATATTGCACCCACGTAAAACTTGCAACAACAATTAGAGGACGTCTAACTTGTTTTTGCAGCAAGTGTTTTGTGATGTGATATGGCCAAAGTTGTGATGAATGATGAATGATATATATGTGATGTATGAGATGTTCATGCTATTGTAATAGGAATCACGACTTGCATGTCGATGAGTATGACAACCGGCAGGAGCCATAGGAGTTGTCTTTATTTTTTGTATGACCTGCGTGTCATTGAGAAACGCCATGTAAATTACTTTACTTTATTGCTAAACGCGTTAGCCGTAGTAGTAGAAGTAATAGTTGGCGAGCAACTTCATGGATACACGATGATGGAGATCATGATGATGGAGATCATGGTGTCATGCCGGTGACAAGATGATCATGGAGCCCCAAGATGGAGATCAAAGGAGCTATGTGCTATTGGCCATATCATGTCACTATTATTATTTGATTGCATGTGATGTTTATCATGTTTCTGCATCTTGTTTACTTAGAACGACGGTAGTAAATAAGATGATCCCTCATAATAATTTCAAGAAAGTGTTCTCCCTAACTATGCACCGTTGCGACAGCTCGTTGTTTCGAAGCACCACGTGATGATCGGGTGTTAGATTCCAACGTTCACATACAACGGGTGTAAGACAGATTTACACATGCAAACACTTAGGTTGACTTGACGAGCCTAGCATGTACAGACATGGCCTCGGAACACAGAAGACCGAAAGGTCGAGCATGAGTCGTATAGAAGATACGATCAACATGAAGATGTTCACCGATGTTGACTAGTCCGTCTCACGTGATGATCGGACACGGCCTAGTTAACTCGGATCATGTTATACTTAGATTACTGGAGGGATGTCTATCTAAGTGGGAGTTCATTGAATAATTTGATTAGATGAACTTACTTATCATGAACTTAATTATCATGAACTTAGTCTAATTTTTTTACAATATGTCTTGTAGATCAAATGGCCAACGTAGTCCTCAACTTCAACGCGTTCCTAGAGAAAACCAAGCTGAAAGACGATGGCAGCAACTACACGGACTGGGTCCGGAACCTTAGGATCATCCTCATAGCTGCCAAGAAAGATTATGTCCTACAAGCACCGCTGGGTGACGCACCTGTTCTCCCTGCAGAACAAGATGTTATGAACGCTTGGCAGGCACGTACCGATGACTACTCCCTCGTTCAGTGCGGCATGCTTTACAGCTTAGAGCCGGGGCTCCAAAAGCGTTTTGAGAGACACTGAGCATATGAGATGTTCGAAGAGCTGAAAATGGTTTTCCAAGCTCATGCCCGGGTCGAGAGATATCAAGTCTCCGACAAGTTCTTCAGCTGGAAGATGGAGGAAAACAGTTCTGTCAGTGAGCACATACTCACTATGTCTGGGTTGCATAACCGCTTGACTCAGCTGGGAGTTAATCTCCCGGATGACGCGGTCATTGACAGAATCCTTCAGTCGCTTCCACCGAGCTACAAGAGCTTTGTGATGAACTTCAATATGCAGGGGATGGAAAAGACCATTCCTGAAGTATTTGCAATGCTGAAATCAGCAGAGGTAGAAGTCAAAAAGGAACATCAAGTGTTGATGGTGAATAAAACCACTAAGTTCAAGAAAGGCAAGGGTAAGAAAACCTTCAAGAAGGACGGCAAGGGAGTTGCCGCGCCCGGCAAGCAAGCTGCCGGGAAGAAGCCAAAGAATGGACCCAAGCCCGATACTGAGTGCTTTTATTGCAAGGAAAGTGGTCACTGGAAGCAGAACTACCCCAAATACTTAGCGGACAAGAAGGCTGGCAAAACGAAAGGTATATGTGATATACATGTAATTGATGTGTACCTTACCAGTACTCGTAGTAGCTCCTGGGTATTTGATACCGGTGCGGTTGCTCACATTTGTAACCCAAAACTGGAGCTGCAGAATAAGCGGAGACTGGCGAAGGACGAGGTGATGATGCGCGTCGGGAATGGTTCCAAGGTCAATGTGATCACTGTCGGCACACTACCTCTACATTTACCTTCGGGATTAGTTTTAAACCTTAATAATTGCTTTTTAGTGCCAGCTTTGAGCATGAACATTGTATCAGGATCTCATTTAATTCGAGATGGCTACTCATTTAAATCCGAGAATAATGGTTGTTCTATTTATATGAGAGATATGTTTTATGGTCATGCTCCGATGGTTAATGGTTTATTCTTAATGAATCTCGAGCGTAATGCTACACATGTTCATAGTGTGAGTACCAAAAGATGTAAGATTGATAATGATAGTCCCACATACTTGTGGCACTGCCGCCTTGGTCACATAGGTGTCAAACGCATGAAGAAGCTCCATGCTGATGGACTTTTAGAGTCTCTTGATTACGAATCATTTGACACATGCGAACCATGCCTCATGGGTAAAATGACCAAGACTCCGTTCTCAGGAACAATGGAGCGAGCAACCAACTTATTGGAAATCATACATACTGATGTATGCGGTCAAATGAGTGTTGAGGCTCGCGGTGGCTATCGTTATGTTCTCACCCTCACTGATGACTTGAGTAGATATGGGTATGTCTACTTAATGAAACACAAGTTTGAGACCTTTGAAAAGTTCAAGGAATTTCAGAGTGAGGTTGAGAATCAACGTGACAGGAAAATCAAGTTCCTGCGATCAGATCGTGGAGGAGAATACTTGAGTCACGAGTTTGGCACACACTTAAGAAAATGTGGAATAGTTTCACAACTCACGCCGCCTGGAACACCTCAGCGTAATGGTGTGTCCTAACGTCGTAATCGCACTCTATTAGATATGGTGCGATCTATGATGTCTCTTACCGATTTACCGCTCTCGTTTTGGGGCTATGCTTTAGAGACTGCCGCATTCACTTTAAATAGGGCTCCATCGAAATCCGTTGAGATGACACCATATGAATTATGGTTTGGGAAGAAACCTAAGCTGTCGTTTCTAAAAGTTTGGGGATGCGATGCTTATGTCAAGAAACTTCAACCTGAAAAGCTCGAACCCAAGTCGGAAAAATGCGTCTTCATAGGATACCCTAAAGAAACTATTGGGTATACCTTCTACCTCAGATCCGAAGGCAAGATCTTTGTTGCCAAGAATGGATCCTTTCTAGAGAAGGAGTTTCTCTCGAAAGAAGTAACTGGGAGGAAAGTAGAACTTGATGAAGTATTACCTCTTGAACCGGAAAATGGCGCAACTCAAGAAAATGTTCCTGAGGTGCCTGCACCGACTAGAGAGGAAGTTAATGATGATGATCATGAAACTTCAGATCAAGTTGCTACTGAACTTCGTAGGTCCACAAGGACACGTTCCGCACCAGAGTGGTACGGCAACCCTATCTTGGAAATCATGTTGTTAGACAATGGTGAACCTTCGAACTATGAAGAAGGGATGGCGGGCCCGAATTCCGACAAATGGCTAGAAGCCATGAAATCCGAGATAGGATCCATGCATGAAAACGAAGTATGGACTTTGACTGACTTGCCTGTTGAGCGGCGAGCCATAGAAAATAAATGGATCTTTAAGAAGAAGACAGACGCGGATGGTAATGTGACCATCTATAAAGCTCGACTTGTCGCTAAGGGTTATCGACAAGTTCAAGGGGTTGACTACGATGAGACTTTCTCACCGGTAGCGAAGCTAAAGTCCGTCCGAATCATGTTAGCAATTTCCGCATTCTATGATTATGAGATATGGCAAATGGACGTCAAAACGGCATTCCTTAATGGTTTCCTTATGGAAGAATTGTATATGATGCAGCCGGAAGGTTTTGTCGATCCTAAGAATGCTGACAAGGTGTGCAAGCTCCAACGCTCGATTTATGGGCTGGTGCAAGCATCTCGGAGTTGGAACATTCGCTTTGATGAGATGATCAAAGCGTTTGGGTTTACGCAGACTTATGGAGAAGCCTGTGTTTACAAGAAAGTGAGTGGGAGCTCTGTAGCATTTCTCATATTATATGTAGATGACATACTTTTGATGGGAAATGATATAGAACTCTTGGACAGCATTAAGGCCTACTTGAATAAGAGTTTTTCAATGAAGGACCTTGGAGAAGCTGCATATATATTAGGCATCAAGATATATAGAGATAGATCAAGACGCCTCATAGGTATTTCACAAAGCACATACCTTGATAAGATATTGAAGAAGTTCAATATGGATCAGTCTAAGAAGGGGTTCTTGCCTGTGTTGCAAGGTGTGAAATTGAGCTCAGCTCAATGTCCGACCACGGCTGAAGATATAGAAGAGATGAGTGTCATCCCCTATGCCTCAGCCATAGGTTCTATTATGTATGCCATGCTGTGTACCAGACCTGATGTAAACCTTGCCATAAGTTTGGTAGGAAGGTACCAAAGTAATCCCGGCAAGGAACACTGGACAACGGTCAAGAATATCCTGAAGTACCTAAAAAGGACTAAGGAAATGTTTCTCATGTATGGAGGTGACGAAGAGCTCGTCGTAAAAGGTTACGTCGACGCTAGCTTCGACACAAATCTGGATGACTCTAAGTCACAAACCGGATACGTGTATATTTTGAATGGTGGGTCAGTAAGCTGGTGCAGTTGCAAGCAGAGCATCGTGGCGGGATCTACATGTGAAGCGTAGTACATGGCAGCCTCGGAGGCAGCGCATGAAGCAATTTGGGTGAAGGAGTTCATCACTGACCTAGGAGTCATACCCAATGCGTCGGGGCCGATCAAGCTCTTCTGTGACAACACTTGAGCTATTTCTCTTGCCAAGGAGCCCAGGTTTCACAAGAAGACAAGGCACATCAAGCGTCGCTTCAACTCCATTCGTGAAAATGTTCAAGATGGAGACATAGATATTTGTAAAGTACATACGGACCTGAATGTAGCAGATCCGTTGACTAAACCTCTCCCTAGAGCAAAACATGATCAACACCAGAATTCCATGGGTGTTCGATTCATCACAATGTAACTAGATTATTGACTCTAGTGCAAGTGGGAGACTATTGGAAATATGCCCTAGAGGCAATAATAAAAGGATTATTATTATATTTCCTTGTTCATGATAATTGTCTTTTATTCATGCTATAATTGTGTTATCCGAAAATCGTAATACATGTGTGAATACTTAGACACCAACATGTCCCTAGTAAGCCTCTAGTTGACTAGCTCGTTGATCAACAGATAGTCATGGTTTCCTGACTATGGACATTGGATGTCATTGATAACGAGATCACATCATTAGGAGAATGATGTGATGGACAAGACCCAATCCTAAACATAGCACAAGATCGTATAGTTCGTTTGCTAGAGTTTTTCCAATGTCAAGTATCTTTTCCTTAGACCATGAGATCGTGTAACTCCCGGATACCGTAGGAGTGCTTTGGGTGTACCAAACGTCACAACGTAACTGGGTGACTATAAAGGTATACTACGGGTATCTCCGAAAGTGTCTGTTGGGTTGACATGGATCAAGACTTGGATTTGTCACTCCGTATGACGGAGAGGTATCACTAGGCCCACTCGGTAATGCATCATCATAATGAGCTCAAAGTGACCAAGTGTCTGGTCACGGGATCATGCATTACGGTACGAGTAAAGTGACTTGCCGGTAACGAGATTGAACGAGGTATTGGGATACCGACGATCGAATCTCGGGCAAGTAACATACCGATTGACGAAGGGAATTGTATGCGGGATTGATTGAATCCTCGACATCGTGGTTCATCCGATGAGATCATCGAGGAGCATGTGGGAGCCAACATGGGTATCCAGATCCCGCTGTTGGTTATTGGCCGGAGAGTCGTCTCGGTCATGTCTACGTGTCTCCCGAACCCGTAGGGTCTACACACTTAAGGTTCGGTGACGCTAGGGTTATAGAGATATTAGTATGCGGTAACCCAAAAGTTGTTCGGAGTCCCGGATGAGATCCCGGACGTCACGAGGAGTTCCGGAATGGTCCGGAGGTAAAGATTTATATATGGGAAGTCTTGTTTTGGTCGCCGAAAAAGTTTCGCGCATTATCGGTATTGTACCGGGAGTGCCAAAAGGGGTCGGGGGGTCCACCAAAGGGGTCCACCTGCCCCGGGGGGGCACATGGGCTGCAGGGGTGTGCGCCTTGGCCTATATGGGCCAAGGGCACTAGCCCCAAGAGGCTCATGCGCCAAGAGATAAGGGAAAGGAAGAGTCCTAAAGGGGGAAGGCACCTCCTAGGTGCCTTGGGGAGGATGGACTCCTCCCTGGCCGCACCCTTCCTTGGAGGAAGGGCTAAGGCTGCGGGCCCCCCCCTCTCCCTTGGCCCTATATATAGTGGGGGGAAGGGAGGGCAGCCACACCTAAGCCCTGGCGCCTCCCTCTCCCTCCCGTGACACATCTCCCTCCTCCCGCAGCGCTTGGCGAAGCCCTGTTGAAATCCCGCTACTTCCACCACCACACCGTCGTGATGTTGGATCTCCATCAACCTCTCCTCCCCCCTTGCTGGATCAAGAAGGAGGAGATGTCGCTGCTCCGTACGTGTGTTGAACGCGGAGGTGCCGTCCGTTCGGCGCTAGGACCATCGGTGATTTGGATCACGACGAGTATGACTCCATCAACCCCGTTCTCTTGAACGCTTCCGCGCGCGATCTACAAAGGTATGTAGATGCAATCCGATCACTCGTTGCTAGATGAACTCCTAGATGGATCTTGGTGAAACAGTAGGAAATTTTTTGTTTTCTGCAACGTTCCCCAACAGTTCCGTCACAATGGTTTGGGCCTGGGCGGGCTTGGGGTAGATCCATGACGGCCAAGAACCATCAAAGACGGCACAATGTCAAATTATGACGCGATATACATGACGGACATCATGTCCATCATGCATGGGCACCCATGACACTTTTCCACTCCTTTGTGATGGACAAGTACCGTCACGTATTAACAAATTTCTTGTAGTGATATTTCACAACTGCTGGCCTGTATTTTGGCACTTTCATCAGAAAATTAAGTTTAGTACTATACTTGTGCTCCCTAATTGACATGCCAAATCTTACATTGAAGGCGAAGCTTGTATGTTTTTGAACCAAGTGATGAAGGGGGAGAACAAGCGGAAGAAAAACAAAAATCAACTCCCAGTGCTGTAATGAAGCAATGGAACTGTGATGACACAAGTAATGATATAGTTTTGCATCTTAATTTATTGCTATGGCTGGAACGAGCAATTGTTTTGCCACTGATTTGATGCCACTCTTAATGTAATATGTAATTATCTCAACTTGTGCAAACAGGGATCTTATTTGAAGATACCATATATTTTAGTGGAACTGCACAAGAAAATGTTGGAAACATTAAACTAATCGAGGTGTATATAGTAAGCATGGACACCACCGTAGATAGCAACAGATGGTTCCGGAGAAGTGCTTCATCTGTATGCTCTACACAATAAGCCTCCTGACAAAGGTTGGTACTCGCCCACTGATTTCATCCATATGATTGAGCTTTGTCATCTCTATTGGTGTTGTGCTACTGTTTAGATACTGTCATGTAAAAGTGGTATTGTCCTTGAGAAGTGCTTCATCTGTGTTGTTTTAAATATTTCCTTTGCTTTTTTCGAGCAAACAGGGATGCTAGCATTTAGTAGTCATCTTGTCTTTGCACAACAGGATCATCTTCCTCCAAAGAAGAATATGGAGTACGTGAAGTGACTAGTTCCGATTATGCCAGGATGAAGAAGTCCTTTCTATCTTCTCATCAGAAGGAGTAGTTGAAGGATGGTTACATTACTCCCCACAAGACCAAACTAACTTCATCTCAGAAGGACTGACAAATCTCCATCTTTTTGCTGTGATGCGCGAGTACAATGTTGTTCTAGGATTCTTTCTGGTGAGTTCCATTTTTCTAAAAGTGTGCTCTACATGGACCATGTATGTGCCTGTTGAAACTGTCAATTCATAGTACAGTTTGCTTTATACTAATCACTTTTTTGTATTTGTGCAAATAGGGTAGCTTAGCTTGATTTCAATGGGAACTGCACAAAATGTTCATGAATACATCGAATCATTCATTTCCACCACAAGAAAGGAGGTGCCGATAAGTTCAAGGCGTTGCAACATATAAGGGCGAAATCATACAAGCTACGCACGAATTTGGTTGATTTTGGTGGAACTACACAAAAAGAACAGATGGTTTATTTAGCACGATATGCCATGTCAATGTCCGAACTGATGGAAAACCCTGCCCATTCCACAATCGTAGGCATTTGATATTTTGGAATGGGACAACCTTGTCAAATTTTGCTCATTGATTTTAGCAAGACATACGTTTGATATTTTCGAATGGGACGCCCTTTGCTGTCAGCAGCGTCGATCAATTTTTTTCTTTGTTCTTTAGTTGTGAAGTAAATATTGCCTCTGACATGTGAGTCGCTGAGATGCATAATCATCGATTGTTTTGAATGTTCTCTATGAATTGCCAAGCCTGTGTGTTTGATTGCAATGTACAGAAACACTAAAAAGCTGCTCAAACTCTTTGTACTTCTTCTGTTCCTTTTTACTTCGCACATTGTGAAAGTGCATACTTTTTTGTATAAGATTGGTCAAAGTAGAGATACTTTGACTGCAGACAAAACTTGTATGCAGACTAGAAAGGACCGGAGGGAGTACATGTGAAACTGCTGCAAACGAGGTGATCACCCTGGGAATAATGCTAGTACCTATTGTTTTGCATGTTCATCCAATGCCAGTGACACAGGAATTCGAACTAATCAAAATAAATTCATTCATACATGGTCGGATTTCATATAAACATGCCGGATTTCATTACATTTCATACATTCTTCAACTGAAAAGGGGTGCGCTGGCGGTATAATTAATTAACCAAAGCTACCCACCTCTGTCCCGCTGAGCCGAACAGAAGCTTCAGTGACTTAACTGCAGGTGCAGTTGCGTGACTAACATGTGGCCTGTTGGGCCCATGTGTCAGTCAGCCAACTGCACCAGCAGTTAAGTAGAAGCAGCGTTCTTCTCCAGCATAGCTCTCCGACTCCACGTCGCAGCCAAGAAGCTAACCGGTCGTCAATGGTCAACCCGCCTAGCTTGGCTTCAACCGGAGGGTAGCAGCGGTGGCCTTACTTGGACCCGAGCGGTGGCGACCTACTGTGTTCTACTCTTCCTCGTTTTCTATGTGGCGCGGCCTCGTTGGCAGCGGGGCGGGGCCTCGGCGGAGCCGGTGATGTCCTCTGCCTCGTTGTTGGCGGGGAAGGGCCTCGGCGGAGCCGGTGGTGTCCTCTGCCTCATTGTTGGCGGGGCGGGGCCTCGGCGGAGCCGGTGGTATCCTCTGCCTTGTTGTTGGCGCTGCGGGGCCTCGGCGGAGCAGGGCCTCGTCGACGCGAGCGGAGCGGGGACTCGTCGGAGCCGGCATTGTCCTCTGCCTCGTCCTCGGTCTCGCCAAATAGCACCTCGCCCGCTTCATCGCCCTCTTTGCTAGCCTCTTTGTAGGCGGCCACAGCCTCCGCTACCTGCATGCGGTACCGCCAGCGCTCGAGGCGGCCCTTGCGGGCGGAGCGGTACGAGTCGAGCAGCGCCTCCTGCTCCGCTTGCTCCGCGGTGATCTGCTCCTCCGCCTGCATGTGCTCCTCGAGGAGATGGTGGTTGTAGGCGGCGTCGGCCTGCGCCTCCCGGAACTGCTCCTCACGCATCTGCCTCACCTTATCCATATATTGGGCACGGTCCTCGCCGATGGATATGGTGCAATGCACCAGCGAGGATGGCGCGAAGGAGGGGGTTGGCTCCGGATCGTCGACTACCATGTTCTCCATTGGGACGTCGTCGTCCTCCGGCTGCCTGCCGGCCAGCCATTCGGCAGCAATGGCTGCCATCTCCTTGTGGTCCATCGTCTGCCCGTCCCGAAGAGCGCTGGAGCACGAGGAAGCCATGGTGGGCAGTAGTGGTGTGGACAGAAGAAAGGTAATGGATGCGGATGACTACGGCTATGGCCAGCGCAACAATTTATATAGCAATGGTGGGCGGGCGGAGGGACGAATGTGTGGCGCTGGAGTAGCCGCGTCGGCAACCGCGTATCATGAATGTGGGCGGCAGATGGACGGACGGACGGCACTTGTGTCGTTTGAAGGCGGAGCAATCGCTTGCACCGGGAAGCGGGGAGGGCGGCGCTGACTGTTTCAGGCAGAAAGCGCGCGCGGGCGAGGAGATGACTTTACTTGGAGAGGATGACAATGGGGACCCACCAGGTCCATAGCCTCACGTACGCAAGTGCCTCCTTATTATATATATAAGTATAATTTATTTTGCTTCCTCCTGGTTTCCTGACATCACGGTCGCACACCATTGTCAACCTATGTAGTAGTCAATAAACGAGACAATTGCACAAGAAGCGGCCGACATCTAGGACCAAGCAGCTCGAGCAGTATTTGTGTTTTTGAGGTGTGAGCACTGCCGAGTTTTTCGATGTTTAGCCCAGATATTAATTTTTCTCCTCTGAACAACAACGAAAACATCGCTGCAGGTATTAACTGGGCGGGCTGTGGCCCGTCTAGCCCAGACCAGATATCCAGCCCAGATATTAAATTTTTTCAAGCTAAAAATGGCTAGCCCAGCTATACTTTTTTTAGGAATACCCATTCAAGGTCAAGTTGTTATTCTCCGCCCTGCTGGGCTGCAAATCTTTCCTAGGAGGGATGCATTAGGCTTAACAAGAAAATGGGCTTTAAGAAATAATAAATGGGATGAAATTATAAAAACTGGGCAATAACTATAAAAAAAATGCACCAAACACGTGATTACTTTATAAAATATTATCTTTGGATATTGAAAATTTTAATTTCATTAATTGTTGCGAGCGCAATGTTTCGTTGGATTTTTACGTAATATAAATTTATATTGAAATTGTATTTAATCTAACTACAAATTTCGGGATAAAAATATTTCGGATCCCATCAAAATGTGGGAAATTTTATTGAATTCTGTTTTTAATGGTTGGTTGAAATGGGCTGTACTTTTAACAAACTGTAAATGGGCCGTAGTAAATTCCATTAGAATTCAAAAATGGGCTACACATTCTTACAAATCTCAAATGGGCTATAAGTTCTCTGCCACACACTTCTGGCCTTACTAAGTTGACGCGTCCCCTGAAAAAATAGAGTTGAGGCATATGCAAGGCTTTGTCAACTTATAGTCAACACACGATTCTAGCAGCAGTGGTCGTTGGATGTCCATCCAACGGATGCCGTGCTTCTTCTTCAATCTCGGATATTCTAGCTTCACCCGCCCAAAAAATGATTCCTCCCTGCCAGTGTCAAAACCGGCGGATCTCGGGTAGGGGGGTCCCGAACTGTGCGTCTAGGCCGGATGGTAACAGGAGGCAAGGGACACGAAGTTTTACCCAGGTTCGGGCCCTCTTGATGGAGGTAAAACCCTATGTCATGCTTGATCAATATTGAAGATATGGGTGTTACAAGAGTAGATCAACCACGAGATCAGAGAGGCTAAACCCTAGAAGCTAGCCTATGGTATGATTGTATGTTGTGATTGTTGTCCTACAGACTAAAACCCTTCGGTTTATATAGACATTGGAGAGGGTTAGGGTTACACAAGGTCGGTTACAAAGGAGGAGATATCCATATACGTATTGCCTAGCTTGCCTTCCACGCCAAGTAGAGTCCCATCCGGACACGAGACAAAGTCTTCAATCTTATATCTTCATAGTCTAACAGTCCGGCCAATGGAGATAGTCCGGCTGTCTGGAGACCCCCTAATCCAGGAGTCCCTCAGTAGCCCCCGAACCAGGCTTCAATGACGATGAGTCCAGCGCGCAGTATTATCTTCGGCATTGCAAGGCGGGTTCCTCTTCAAATTATGTGTACCTGTCGAAATAATGTCCAGTTCCTTGTGATAGTTTGTACTTCTTGGCTTCTACGCCCTATAATGGCCACGTTCCACGTGTCGAGCAAATGTGAAGAGCCAGGGTGTTTTCACATTTACCCCTAGCTATGTAAATGAGCCGCCTATTTAAAAAGACGAGGATTCAGATCCAAATCACATCATCCTCCCTTGCCGAGTCTTCATCAGAGCGTACCCGACAGAGATCCATTCCATCATGGCCGGTCGACGCAGTTCCTCCTCTCGGACCCCTAGTTCCAAGCCTGGAGATTGGGAGAGATGTTCCATCCCGCACAGCAAAATGGGGATGCTTCAGTCCAAGGGATTTCTTCCCCCAGCGTACCTGGTCCCGGTTCGAGCCGGGCTTGCCACTTATAATGGCGGAGAGCAAGCAGAGAGTCGTCCCAATCCCTCCAAGGGAGAGCGGGTATGCCTTGTCCCTTATCTGGTAAGAGGGCTCGGATTCCCAATCCATCCGTTTCTCTGAGGGCTTCTGGAGTTCTATGGCCTCCAGCTACACAACCTTACGCCTGCCTCCCTGCTGCATATCGCGCCCTTTGCGAGTTATTTTTGGGCTGTGAGGCTCATTTCGCTCTGTGGAAGAAGTTGTTCTGCCTTGTGCCCCGTTCTAAGAAGGAATCAATATATCAAGTGGGCGGAGCCGAAGTGTGGCGTATCACTGGGACTGGATACCTATCCAGGATCCCGAAGAAGACGTCCGAAGACTGGCCTTCAGAATGGTTTTATATAGAAGATGTCCCCCTTCTGGACCCTATTCGGATCGGCCTTCCTGAGTTTGACAACGCCCCTTTGAAGAAGCGCCAGAGCTGGCGTCCACGGAGCCCCCTGGAGGAAGACGACCGGGACATTCTTTATCTGATGAGCCGGATAAGCTCTTTAGCTCGATCCAGATTGACCATGATCGAGGTCATGGCTATATGCATTATGCGGGGGGTGCAGCCGCTCCAGTATAGAGGCCACCCCATGTGGGACTTCAATGGGGAGGATGACGCCACCCGCCACGGCCGCAAAGGGCCGGGATCGGCTGCTGATCTAATAAAGATCTTGTCCACTTTGTACAAGGGAGAAGAGGAGGAATTCCTCCATATCAACCCGCAGGGCGGATTCTCCATGTACAATCCTCCGAGCTGGGTAAGCGGAGATTTTTTCTCGTCCATCCGTTTCGTATTCCCGTAGTTTAAGTATTCATTCTAGTGATTTCATCGCAGGAGCTGCGCCAGGCAGTAAAGGAGATAAACAACCCTCCTCCACAGCCCGAGGACCCTGGACGGTCCCTTGACCCGGCCTCCCAGGAGGATCCGAACATATCCGTGGAGCTGATCGACGGGGTATTTTACCAAGGGAGTAATGACAATACCTTGGTGTCCATTATGGCCGATTACCCTGGGCTAGTTCCAGCCTCACAGGTGACTGAGACCGAAGTCCCAGCACTTAAAAGGGATCCGTCCTTATGCTCTTTTTTATTGCCGTATAACAGCCGTGTTTTGCAGGGGAGGTCCTCGGGGCAGAAGGCCGAGCCTGTGGCAACTAGCCAACAAGGGGCCGCTAGGCTAGGCAGGCTGAAAATATCTGCAGTCCGGATTGAGGCACTGGCGCAGCGGTATAGGGCGCCGTCTTTATTGCAAGACATTATTTACAGAGCATATTAGCGCCCATGCCTTCTTTTCAGGAGAAAGAGCGCTCGCTGGACTATAGCCGGAGATGCTACCAACTGCGCCTCTACAAGCCAGGCTCCAAGGCCGGACTCAGGGGTGGGAACGAGTACAAGGCATGCACCGGGTGCTCCTCCGACAGAGGATACGGATAGACTGTCCGCCACCCATTCCGAGGTGGAAAATGCCATGAACCATAGGCGTCGCTGGACTATTCTTCGTGACGGTTGTTTCTCCCAAGAGGCTTTGGATGCCTTCAACTCGGGAGATGCGCACCTCCGTGCCGCTCAAAATGGTCTAGCTAGAGCCATGGAGCAGTATGTAAAAGACATACGGGTGAGAAAATTTGATGATTATATATATCAGTAGCCCCTGAGACTTGAAACAGTTAGGATAACTGATTTAAGGATCATTTGTTATGTAGGTTCTTACAGAAAAGAATACTCAACTGTCCCAGGAGCTGGAAGAGTGCAAAGCCCAACTTCAGGCCGCACTGTCCGCCGCAGGGGAGCCCAAAGAGACCCCCGCTGGTAACATAACCGTCAAATGATAAGTATCATATTAGAGTGCGGCTTTATATGCAAATCTGACGATAAAATTGCAGATGACGCTGGAGTGAATCCGGATAAGCAGCAGCTCATACGCCAACTAAAGGCTGGTGAGAGCGTGCTAACGAGGGTGAGGCAGGAGAAGAATGATCTCCAAGATGCCAACACCATGCTGGGCGTGGAACTAAAAGATGTTCGTGCCCAACTGTCGGATTCAGTTAAGGAGAATCGGTGGCTTCGACGCGGCATATTTCGTAAGTGCTTGAATGAACTTTGAAAAAGAGTTCGGCGAGGAAGTTGGCTGACAGAGTTATGTCTGTAGGTATGCGAACAGGACGTCCTGCCGAGGAAATGCCTAGTTCAATGGGTGATCTTCTTCCCGAGCTCGCGCAGTTGCACGAACGAGTTCGGCAGGTGATGCAAGGCGTTGCCCAGGACTTGTGGCCGTCCGTCTCCATACCCGAAGGCCTTGGAGAGCTTGCAGAAAAGCTGAAGGGAGCACGGCAGCGTTTCCGATTATGGAAGATATTGGCCTGCCGTCAGGGCGCCAGGGAGGCTTGGGCAATGGTGAAGACATGGTACACGAAGGCTGACCTGAACCACATGGCCGAAGTCGGACCTGTGGGGCCTGACGGCAAGGAGATCCCTGTGAATTTAGTGTACGGCGAAGTAGAATTGGCCGCAAAGTATTCCCAATAGGACTGTAGACTAGACAACCTATTGGAGGGCATTGAAGAGGAATTCAACCAGTCAAATTGACTATGTAATTGTAAAGTGACATATATGATGTCTTGTAGCCGGATTGTAGATCGTTTGTCGTGGCGGACCTTTTCGCTTCAACCTCGGGACCCGACAGTCCGGAGTGTATCTGAATACTCTCTCGGTTATATAAGAACCGGGGCATGCGTGGAGACCAGGCATAGGGGTCATTAGTGCTTTATCAGACAAGTGCCCAACTAGTTATGTTATATTACATGGGTAGTAAGAAACATCTTCCAGAGAGAATAGTTCCGTTAAGGGTTCCTTTCCCTGGGTAGGCATGCCCTAAAGTGCATGTCCAGACTGCAACAAGAAGCGCAGTAAAAACGTCTAGGGGCAGATATGGTTAATAAATAAAAGTCATCTTTTGTTCATCGACCGAATATTCTCTTAAGAACGCTAGCTTTCGGCTTCACCCAGTCTGAGGTACACGTCCGGCTGACCTGGCGGTAACAATCGCATAGGTGCTCCCCTTATACCCTAGCCGAATTAACGGGAACGTAGGGCATAAATACAAGAGCTAGGCAACCCAGCTTGGCCAAAACTTAAGTCATATCAATGCATATAATGGTGAAAAAAGGTACATGCGGAAGTATAACGCATGTGTTGGGCGTGATGCCCAGGTAAATAATTTAAGCTTCTGTGAAAGAAGCCCCCATGTGTACATAGTGCGGCTAGCACCTCTGTAATGTACAAGTGAGGCACAAGGTGACCCTTGAAGGCCTAGAGGAATAAAAGAAAGAAAGGGAAACAAGACAGACGATGCATATGCAGAAAATGGACAAAGGGAGGGGACTAACATAAAGTCCGGTGCTAGGCGTAGAATCTTCGGAGCCTGGCCGCGTTCCATGGGTTCGGCTCGAGTCGACTAGTCGATGCATCCCGCAGTCGGTACGCTCCGCTGGTCAGAACTTGGTCGATGATGAAGGGACCTTCCCATTTGGGCTCTAGCTTGTTCTTTTTCCTATCCGGCAGCCGGAGAACTAGTTCGCCAACGTTATAAGTTTTGGCTCGTACTTCTCTGCTTTGGTATCTACGAGCCTGTTGCTGGTAAAATGCGGAACGGGCTTTGGCTACGTCGCGCTCTTCCTCCAAGGTGTCCAGACTGTTCTGCCGATCGAGCTCGGCTTCTCTTTCTCGTACATGCGCACTCGAGGTGAGTCATGAATTATGTCACGGGGCAGGACTGCCTCTGCGCCGTACACCATAAAAAATGGTGTGTATCTGGTACTACGATTCAGCATGGTCCGCAACCCCCAGAGTATGGAGTCGAGCTCCTCTACCCAGTGCATGTCAGACTCTGTTAAGGAGTGCACTAGTCTGGGTTTAATGCCGCTCATTATAAGGCCATTTGCTCGTTCGACTTGACCGTTGGTTTGTGGGTGGTAGACTGAAGCATGATCGAGCTTGATGCCCATTTTGCTGCACCAGAGTTTTCCCTCGTCGGCCATGAAGTTCGTGCCGTTATCAGTGATGATGCTGTGGGGACGCCGTAGCGATGTACTACCCCGGATATGAAATCTATCACCGGTCCGGATTCGGCTGTTTTCACCGGTTTGGCCTCTATCCATTTGGTGAATTTATCCACCATGACCAATAAGTATTTTTTCTTGTGGGTTCCACCTTTAAGGGGTCCAACCATGTCAAGCCCCCAGACCGCAAAGGGCCATGTAATGGGGATTATTTGGAGGGCGGTGGGTGGCATATGGCTTTGATTTGCAAAGAGCTGGCAACCGGCGCAATGCTGGACTAAGTCCTATGTGTCTGCCCGGGCCGTTGGCCAATAGAATCCTGTACGGAAGGCCTTGCTCACAAGAGCCCGGGCTGCGGCGTGATGACCGCCGAGTCCGGCATGAATTTCTGCCAAAAGGTTCCGTCGTTCCTCTTCGGAGATGCACCGTTGAAGGACTCCGGTAGCGCTTTTTTGTACAGTTCTCCCTCGTGGACCCTGTAGGCCTTTGATCACCGTACTATGCAGCGTGCCTCATTTTGGTCCTCCGGGAGTTCCTGTCTAGTTAAGTAGGCCAGGAATGGTTCTGTCCACGGGGCAATAATGGCCATTATTTCGTGGGCTGATTGTGTTATTTCGGTGGCGGAGCCTCCGATTGTGTCAGGGAGTTCGGTATCGGGTATTTTGGCCGGGTCCGGACTGTTGTTACCGGTGTCCCCTTCCCATGCTATGGATGGCTTGAAAATCCTTTCTAGAAAAATGTTGGGAGGGACCGCGTCGCGTTTGGCGCCAATGCGGGCGAGGATATCCGCCACCTGATTGTTTTCCCGAGCCACATGGTGAAATTCGAGCCCTTCGAACCGAGCTGACATCTTTAAGATGACATTGCGATAAGCGACCATTTTTGGATCCTTGGCATCAAAGTCTCCATTTATTTGGGATATCGCGAGGTTTGAATCCCCGCGCACCTCTAGGCGTTGAATGCCCATGGATACTGCCATCCGGAGACCATGGGGAAGGGCCTCATATTCGGCTGCGTTGTTGGAGTCTGTATACATTATCTGTAGTACGTATTGAATGGTGTCTCCTGTTGGGGACGTCAAAACGACGCCAGCCCCCAGACCAGCCAACATTTTGGAGCCGTCGAAGTGCATGATCTAGTTTGAATATGTGTCGTACTCTTTAGGGAGTTCGGCTTCCGTCCATTCAGCGACGAAGTCAGCCAAAACTTGCGATTTAATAGCTCGTCATGGTTTGTAAGTTACGTCGAACGGGAGGAGCTCAATGGCCCATTTGGCAATCCGGCCCGTTGCATCGCGGTTGTTTATAATATCATTAAGTGGTACTTCCAAGGCTATCGTTATCAAACACTCTTGAAAGTAGTGTCGCAGCTTCCGGGATGCCATAAATACCGCGGAGTCTATCTTTTGATAATGCGGGTACCGTGATTTGCATGGGGTAAGGACTGTGGACACGTAGTAAACCGGCTTTTGAAGGGGAAATTTGTGTCCGTCCGCTTATCGCTCGACGACAAGCACTGTGCTTACTACTTGATGAGTTGCCGCGATGTATAATAGCATTGGTTCGCCAGTGTTTGGTGCGGCCAGGACTGGGTTTGTTGCCAATATGGCTTTTATTTTGTTCAATCCGGCCGTGGCTGCGTCCGTCCACTCGAAGTGTTCGGTGCGCCGTAGGAGGCGATAAAGGGGTAATGCCTTTTCTCCCAAACGGGAGATAAAGCGGCTTAGAGCCACCACGCATCCAGTTAATTTTTGTATTTGTTTGAGGTCAGTTGGGGTAGCCAACTATGACAACACTCGGATTTTGGCCGGATTAGCTTCAATACCTCTACTGGAGACGATGAATTCCAGGAGCTTTCCTGCTGGTACGCCTAAAACGCATTTTTCCGGATTGAGCTTGATGTCATATGTTCGGAGGTTGTCGAATGTGACCCTCAAGTCGTCTACTAGGGTTTCGACATGCTTGGTTTTAACGACCACGTCATCCACGTATGCCTCCACTGTTTTGCCCATCTGGTTTGCCAGGCATGTCTGAATCATGCGCTGATATGTTGCACCGGCGTTTTTTAGCCCGAAGGGCATTGTGTTGAAGCAGAATGGGCCGTATGGTGTGATGAATGTCGTTGCGGCTTGGTCTGGCTCTGCCATTTTGATTTGATGGTAGCTGGAGTATGCGTCGAGGAAACACAATGAATTGTGTCCTGCGGTAGCATCGATGATTTGATCGATGCGGGGGAGGGGGAAGGGATCCTTTGGGCAGGCCTTATTAAGGTCCTTAAAATCGACGCACAAGCGCCAGGATTTGTCCTTCTTTGGCACCATAACCAGGTTTGCTAGCCAGTCCGGATGTTTTATGTCTCTGATGAATCCGGCCTCCAAAAGCTTGGCTAGTTCCTCTCCCATGGCTTGTCTTTTAGGCTCGGAGAAACGTCGAAGAGCCTTCTTGACTGGCTTGAATCCTTTTAGGATATTTAGGCTGTGTTCAGCCAGCCTGCGTGGGATTCCTGGCATGTCTGAAGGGTGCCAGGCAAAAATGTCCCAGTTCTCGCGTAGGAACTCTCGCAGTGCAGCGTCAACATCAGGGTTTAATTGTGCCCCGATGGAAGCTGTTTTTGTAGGGTCCGTTGGATGGACTTGGAATTTGACTATTTCGTCCGCCGGCTTAAAGGAGGTGGACTTGGATCATTTATCGAGTATCACGTCGTCCCTGTTGACCGTGGAGCAGAGCGCAGTTGGTTCTTCGGCCGCTAGGGCTTCGGATAGTGCCTCAAGGGCCAGTGCAGCTGTCATATTTTTGGCGCGGAGTGCTATGTCCGGATCACTAACAAGAGTGATGATTCCGTTGGGCCCGGGCATTTTGAGCTTCATGTACCCGTAATGGGGTATGGCTTGGAAGATTGTAAACGCCTCCCGCCCTAATAGAGCGTGGTATCCGCTGCTGAACGGGGCCACTTGGAATGTAATTTCTTCGGACCTGTAATTATCCGGCGTGCCGAATACCACGTCTAGTGTGATTTTTCCGGCGCAGCATGCTTCCCGATTGGGGATGATTCCTCTAAAGGTTGTGCTGCTTTGCTTAATGCGGCTCCAGTCTATTTCCATCTTTTGAAGAGTTTCCTCATAGATGAGGTTTAATCCGCTGCCGCCGTCCATGAGTACCTTGGTGAGTCAAAAGCCGTCCACGATTGGACTGAGGACCAGTGCGGCTGTGTAACTCCCTCGATGCGGCTATATCTCCCATGTGTCAAAGCACGACTTAGAGGCATAACCTCATTGAAAGCAATGTCGCAAGTGAGGTAATCTTCACACAACCCTTGTAATGCATAAGGGAAAGAGATACATAGTTGGCTTACAATCGCCACTTCACACAATTACATGAATAAAGCATTACATCATCCAGATACAATCAAGATCCGACTACGGAACCAAAATAAAAGAAGACTGCCCCAAATGCTACACAGATCCCCGATCGTCCCGACTAGGCTCCACTACTGATCAACTAGAACAAAACAACACAAAGGACAAGATCTTCATTGAGCTCCTCCTTGAGCTTGGTTGCATCACCTGCTCGGTAACACCGGCACCTGCAAACTGGTTTTGGAAGTATCTGTGAGTCACGGAGACTCAGCAATCTCACACCCTCGCGATCAAAACTATTTAAGCTTATGGGTAAAGGTAAAGGTATGAGGTGGAGCTGCAGCAAGCGACTAGCATATATGGTGGCTAAACATACGCAAATGAGAGCGAGAAGAGAAGGCAAGGCACGGTCGATAAAACTATGATCAAGAAGTGATCCTAGAACAACCTACGTCAAGCATAACTCCAACACCGTGTTCACTTCCCGGGCTCCGCCGAGAAGAGACCATCACGGTTACACACGCGGTTGATGTATTTTAATTAAGATCAACTTCAGGTTTTCTACAACCGGACATTAACAAATTCCCATCTACCCATAACTGCGGGCACGGCTTTTGAAAGTTCAAAACCCTGCAGGGGTGTCCCAACTTAGCCCATCACAAGCTCTCACGGTCAACGAAGGATATTCCTTCTAGCGGGAAGACCCGATCAGGCTCGGAATCCCGGTTACAAGACATTTCGATAATGGTAAAACAAGACCAGCAAAGCCACCCAGATGTGCCGACAAATCCCGATAGGAGCTGCACATATCTCGTTCTCAGGGCACACCGAATGAGCCAGACGTCGGGTGGGCCAGCCCAGAGTTGCCCCTGGTAGCTCCGGACATCGCTCAGTTTGGACCAACACTCAGAGGAGCACTGGCCCGGGGGTTTAAAATAAAGATGACCCTTGAGTCTACAGAACCCAAGGGAAAGAAAAGGCTAGGTGGCGAATGGTAAAACCAATGTTGGGCCTTGTTGGAGGAGTTTTAATCCAGGCGAACTGTCAAGGGGTTCCCATTATAACCCAACCGCATAAGGAACGCAAAATCCGGGAACATAACACCGATATGACGGAAACTAGGGCGGCAAGAGTGGAACAAAACACCAGGCATAAGGCCGAGCCTTCCACCCTATACCAAGTATATAGATGCATTAATTAAATAAGAGATATTGTGATATCCCAAAAAGTAAACATGTTCCAACAAGGAACAACATCTCCATGTTCCAACAAGGAACAAACTTCAATCTTCACCTGCAACTAACAACGCTATAAGAGGGGCTGAGCAAAGCGGTAACATAGCCAAACAACGGTTTGCTAGGACAAGGTGGGTTAGAGGCTTGGTTTAACAATATGGGAGGCATGATAAGCAGGTGGTAGGTATCGCAGCATAGGCATAGCAAAAGAGCGAGCAACTAAGCAAGCAAAGATAGAAGTGATTTCGAGGGTATGGTCATCTTGCCTGAGATCCCGCAGGGAAGAAGAACGACTCCATGAAGAAGACAAATGGACGTAGTCGAACGGGTCCTCACAAACGCGACGTTAACGGAACTAACCCGAAGAAGCAACACCGGAAAGAAGCAAACAACATAGTAAACAACCATCACATAAACATGGCATGATGCACAATCAAGTATGATGCATGTCTGGTTTAAGGAAGCATGACATGGCAAAATGCCACTGGTAGAAAAAGGGCCTGTTGTCCCGGTTCGTAAGGGACTTTTGTCCCGGTTCCTGAACCGGGACTAAAGGGTCGGTACTAATGCCCTGCCCCTTTATCCCGGTTCAATCCAGTACGGGACTGATGGGCCTCCACGTGGCCTGTGCGCGGAGCCCAGGAAGGAGACCCTTTGGTCCCGGTTGGTGGCACCAACCGGGACCAATAGGCATCCACGCGTCAGCATTTCTGTGGCTGGGGTTTTTGTTTTTTTTTGAAAGGGGGGGGGTTTGGGGGTTTTGGGGGGTTAATTTAGGTGTTTCATATATTGTGTTAGCTAGCTATAATTAATAGAGAGAAGTGTCCTCTCTTATGTCCGTGCTTGGTCGACGCTACGTACTATACATACGTATAGAGAGGACTAGACACGCTAGCTAGCTAGTAAGCAAACGAAGGAAACAAAAGATTGTCATGAACATATATGCATACAGAGAGAAGTGATATCGACCACCTCTCCTTCTCTGAGAGATTGGTCGAACAACAAGTTCTCGTATATCTATCTGACACTACCGGCTACATATATACAATAATTATCTCTTACAAATATAATCATACGGACTCATGGTCCACATAGTATTCTCCGTCTTCAACGATCACGTGGTCAAGAAAGAATGCTGCCAATTCCTCTTGAATTGCTCGCATGCGAGCTGGTGCTAGGAGTTCATCCCGCTTCCGAAACATCTAATTTGAAGAAGGGGGTCAATACATATATGAATGAATGAATGAAACTCAACACAAATGATGGTAATAAAATAAAATTGTGAATGTTGTTATTTACGTACTTCATATTGTTCGTCAGTGTAGCCCCGCTCACAGGTCGTGTGGCGGATGGACTCGCAAACGTAGTATCCACAGAAATCATTCCCTTTTTCCTGCCACAACCACTTTACAAGAAATAGAGGTCAATCAAACTGATAAGCAAGAATGCCAAATCAATAGGAGATGCGCGGAACATGCTACTATAGTACTTACTTTTGGGTGTCTAAATTGCAGCTTCTTCGGGAGTCCTGGAGCTTTTTTGGAGAATTTTTTCCAAACCCTGCTAGACAAAGAAAACAATTACTTGATATATCAGGAAATGAACAAAGTTGCTGATATGGTGGATAATGATTGATTTAACTTACTTCTCGAGCATTTGAGTCATGTCCGCATAGTCCTGGGGATCTTTTCGTTTTGAGTCTAAGACAGTTACTAGTCCCTGCTCAAGCTTAATCTCTAGGAGAATATAGTGGTAACTGCACACACATGCATAACTCATCAATTACATTACTATAACCTTGACTAATATATATATAAGGGAAACCGAATATGCACAAGATAGTAACACTCACTTGAAGTTGTAAGGAAAGAGTATTATATCTTTGTTTTCATTTATTACCAACGATCGTAGCAAGTTGGCCTCAGTATCTGCGGCATGAAATTTAACCTGAGTTGCATCTATGAGATATGTATTAATGAACCCAATATCACCGACTTGTCTTTTCTTCAATTCGGCGATCTTCAATCTGCATAATATAGTGAGGATGATTATAAATACATGCAATGAAAGAGCTAAGCTATATAGAGAGACTTAATGACAGAAGTAGTACTACTTACAGACAGTAGCAGGTGACCGTTGTTTTATCAAGGGCCAATTGATTGAAAAACTGAAAGAACTCCTCAAATGGAATAGGCAATAGTTCAATTCCAACGAGGTCATGCTCCTTTTTAACTTTCACATACAAAGTACTCCTCCCCCCAGAGTCTCTGCAGATTTTCAAGTACCAATCATGCAATCTTCGCATCATCGTTGATAGAGATCTTTCATCTTTGACAAGAGGCTTCCCGTACTCGTACCTTTGTATCTGCACCTCCATGGGTTCATAATGTACATCGTCGGGCAGGTAATCGGCAAGATTGCTATAACCGGGCACCATCCTCGGATCATTAGCGACGTTGTCGCTAGGCACCTTGAGCGGGGGGCACGATTGCTTCGCTTATGCGCCGAGCTGGGCAATTTGTTTCCCAGCTCGTCGTTCTTTCAACCTTTGATCACTGACAGTACTTCCCGACCGCTCCACTTCGGCAAATTCCTTTCTAATAATGCACTCATAGTTTCCTTTCGGCGGAGACTTGGGTGGTTTTGTCAGGGCAGCCAGAGTGCGCTTCGCTTTCACCGGATCTACCTTCTCCTCCGGAGGTGGATGTCTCTTTGCTTTCAACCCTTGAAACCAGTCATCCACTTCGGTTCGCGCGATCTCGGCATTCTCCTCCGGGCTCCTCTCGTATGGTAACTTCTCTGGAGTCTTCAGAGAAGGACCGAATCTGTATGTCCTCCCGCCTCTGGCTATACTGCTAGATGTCGGTCGAGCAGACAGAGCGGTTGTCTTCTTTACTTGCTTACGAGGCGGAGGAGAAGGACTACGACACGCCGGAGCAGCCGGAGCGGCGGCAGGTCTCTTCTGCCCTTGCTGACGAGGCGGAGAAGGAGGAGGCTGGCTGCTCGGGCGCGTCGGCACAGGCAGAGAAGGAGGCGGAGTGCCGCCACACGCTGGAGAAGGAGCCGGTCGAGTGCCTTGATCGTCACTCGCCGAAGGAGGAGGCGGTGGAGGAGGCGGAGTGCCCTGACTCGCCGGAGGAGGAGGCGGTGGAGGAGGCGGAGTGCCCTGACTTGCCGGAGGAGGAGGCGGAGGCGTCCAGTTCGGAAGGTTGATGAGCTCCTTCCGCCATAGGCATGGAGTCTTCAGAGCAGACCCCAGCCTAGTCTCCCCTTCACCGGTAGGGTGGTCAAGCTGGAGGTCCTCAAATCCCTCCATTATTTCATCCACCATCACCCTAGCATATCCTTCTGGAATCAGCCGGCAGTGAAAAGTTGCGCCGGGTTCAGTAGGATAAACAGAGCCAACAGCCGCCTTGACCTTCAAATTCATCCATTGCGTCATAAGGTGGCAATTTTGAGACTCCGTGATAGCATCCACGGGATCGCTGGCAGGAGCCGTCAAGGCATGCTCCGGCTGAAGCAGCTCAGTGGAAGCCACGCTGCTTCTCCGCTGAGATGGCGGGGTAGCTTTGGGGGAAGCTTCGGCAGTACGTTTGCTGCGATTTGCTTCTCGTTCCTCTATCGCTTGTACCCTTGCTTGCAGCACCTGCATTTGGGTCTGCTGCACTTTTTTCCTCCTCTCATGGCATTTGTAACCGCCTGTGTCCGGAAACCCAACCTTCCATGGAATGGAGCCTGGCGTGCCTCGTGTCCGTCCAGGGTGCTCAGGATTCCCGAGGGCCATTTGAGCTCGTCGTTCTCTCTATCTGGAAAGAACGTCCCTTGCTGCGCTGCTTTGATATACTGCTGAAGCTTCCTGACTGATATGTCCATTTGATCGTTCGTCCAAATGCACTTCCCTGTTACAGGGTCCAAGGTTCCGCCAAACCCAAAGAACCAAGTCCGGCAACGGTCTGGCCAGTTAATTGTCTCTAGTTCGATCCCTTTATCAACCAGATCATTCTCAGTCTTGGCCCACTTAGGCCGGGCTACGAGGTAGCCACCTGACCCCGTGCGATGGTGATGCTTCTTCTTCGCAGCATTTTGCTTGTTTGTCGCCGACATCTTCTTACTCTTTTCCGATGTCTTGTGGGCCACACATGCGGGCCAGTGATCTCTGATCTTCTCATATCTGCCCTTGAATTCTGGTGTCTCATTATTTTCGACAAACTTATTTAGCTCTTTCTTCCACGTCCTGAATAGTTCTGCCATCCTCTTAAGAGCAAAAGACTTGATTAATTGATCTTTAACTGGCTTCTCTGGATTATCCTCTGGCGGTGGGGTGAAATTTGACTTCAGCTCAGTCCAAAGATCATTTTTCTGCATATCATTGACATAAGACACCTCAGGGTCTTCTGTAGCCGGCTTAAACCATTGCTGGATGCTGATCGGGATCTTGTCCCTAACCAAAACCCCGCACTGAGCAACAAATGCGCTCTTTGTCCGGAGGGGTTCAATCAGTTGGCCATCGGGCGCGATTGCTATGATCTCAAACTTTTCATCCGAGCTCAACTTTTTCTTTGGGCCTCGTCTCTTTACCGAAGTTGTGCTCGATCCGGAGGGCCACAAAAAAGAACAAAGACTTAATTAATATGTGTACATACCAAAACAATGAATGCATCAATTAGCTAGTCAGCAGAAGCTTAACTAATATATATACCTGGCCGGACTCGGTTCGGTCACCGGAGACGTCATCATAGTCTCCTTCTTGCACCGGCATTGGGTCACCGGAGCCGTCCTCACGGTCTCCTTCTTGCACCGGCATTAGGTCACCGGAGCCATCATAATCATAGCCAGCTGCTTCCAGACCATCGGTGTCGTTGAGAAACAACGAGCAGACGGCATCACTTCCTTGTGCGATTATGTCCCCCAACAACTCTTCTTGTACTTCGTCTTGGGCGGTGTCCATAGTTTCTACAAATATTGACAACATGGCAATTATTATTCAAACATGACAGATGGATATATTAGTGGCAAACGTAGAACTAATATTAATTAGTGGCCTCGGCGCTGCTTCTCTAGGGTTTGGGGTGGCCTCGACAACGCTTCAAGGATAAAAAAAGAAGAGGAAGAAGAAAAAAAAGAGGAGAAGAAAGAATAGAGGAGTAAGAACTCCTCTATTCTTTCTTCTCCTCTTTTTTTCTTCTTCTTCCTCTTTTTTCTTATCGGGAACGAGGGTCGTCGAGGGTCACCGAGCGATAGAGGAAACCCTAAATAGCAAGTATCGTGGGTGTGAGATACATGTGGCCGTCGGTGTCGGACACTACATCCACGTCCCACAAGCGATTTGGGCGTCGAAGCCCGCGCCACTTGTGGGACGTGGATGTAGTGTCCG
>NC_041382.1:36505825-36507487 GCF_002162155.2 Triticum dicoccoides
AAGAAGAAAAAAAGAGGAGAAGAATCTCTTCTCCTCTTTTTTTCTTCTTCTTCTCTTCTCCTCTTTTTTTTCTTCTTCTTCTCTTCTTCTCTTTTTTTTCTTCTTCTTCCTCTTTATTTTATCGGAAACGAGGGTCTTCTCCTCTTTTTTTTTCTTCTTCTCTTCTTTTCTTCTTCTTCCTCTTTATTTTATCGGAAACGAGGGTCGTCGAGGGTCAGGGTCGCCGAACGGTAGAGGAAACCCTAAATAGCAAGTATCATGGGTGTGAGATACATGTGGCCGTCTGTGTCGGACACTACATCCACGTCCCACAAGTGACGTGGGCGTCGAAGCCCGCGCCACTTGTGGGACGTGGATGTAGTGTCCGACACCGATGGTACATGTATCTCACACCGACGATACTTTCTATTTAGGGTTTCTCCTCTACCGGGACCAACCGGGACCAAAGGTCTCTTTTCGGCAGCCCAAAGGGCCAATTTTCGGCAGCCCACGTCGCTTGTGGGACGTGGATGTAGTATTCGACACCGATGGCCACATGTACCTCGCACCGTCGATACTTGCTATTTAGGGTTTCCTCTACCGCTCGGCTATCATCAACACCCTCGTTTCGATAAAAAAAGAAGAGGAAGAAGAAGAAAAAAAGAGAGGAGAAGAAAGAATAGAGGAGAAGTTCTTCTCATATATTCTTTCTTCTCCTCTTTTTATTCTTTTATTCCTCTTCTTTTTTTTATCCTCGACGCTGATGGGAACCCTAAATAGCAATAAGTATGAACGCTGCAAGGTATATGTGGCCGTCGGCGTTGAACACTACATCTACGTCCCACAAGCGACGTGGGCGTCACTTGTGGATGCCCACGTCGCTTGTGGGACATGGATGTAGTGTTCTACACCAATGGCCACATGTACCTCGCACCGTCGATACTTGCTATTTAGGGTTTCCTCTACCGCTCGGTGATCATCGACACCCTCATTCCTGATAAAAAAAGAAGAGGAAGAAGAAGAAAAAAAAGAGGAGAAGAAGAAAGAATAGAGGAGAAGAAGTTTTCTTCTCCTCTTTTTTTCTCCTCTTCTTCCCGACCCTCGCCTCCTCGAACACTTGGCGACCCTCGACCCTCGACCCTCTACCCTAGCTAGTTCCTGACCCTCTACCCTAGCTAGTTCCCGACCCTCGCCTCCTCGAACACTCGGCAACCCTCGAACACTTGGCGACCCTCGACCCTCTACCCTAGTTAGTTCCCGACCCTCACCCCCACGAACCCTCGAACACTCGGTGACCCTCAAACCCTCGGTGACCCCCTCCCCCCATCATGTCGAAGTTATCGGGGAGGGGTTATATCACCCTCCTCATGTCGAAGTTATCTGGTAGGCGGTATATCGACAACGACATACCCGATACATACATACATACATACATAGCCACATGCATCCATACATATATGAACAAAATTAATATCTACTAATTAACAACCTAAATAAAAAAACTAATACATGTCTGCATGCACACACATATACACTGCACATACATACACATACATACACATATACACTACACACATGCATACATATCTCAAAAAAACTAACAGAGGCGGGCGGCGGAGGCGGGGTGCGGCGGCAAACCGGCGGCAGCGCGGCAAGCGGAGCGCGGCCAGGCGGCAGCGTCAA
>NC_041382.1:36509306-36541362 GCF_002162155.2 Triticum dicoccoides
CTGTTAGTGCCATTAGTTTTCAAATTTGAAAACACTTTTTTAGTTTTTTTGTTTTCTTTGTTGCTTTATTTATTTTATTTTGTGATTAACTTTACTATAAAAATAGTTTTTTTCCTGTTTTTTTGATTTGTTTTTTGCATTATTTATTTTCTTTTGTTTTTTGCTTTAATTTTTAATTCTGTTTGCTTTTAGGTTAGCAAAATTATAAACTTTCTGTTAGTGCCATTAGTTTTAGAAAAATTATAAACTTTCTGTTAGTGCCATTAGTTTTCAAATTTGAATAGTTAAAATTTGAATTCTTTGAAAATTGTTTGAATCACAAGTTTGTGATTAACTTACTAAAAAATGAGAATAGATGCGCTTATAGAGAAAATTCAACCTAAATTCCTAGTAAATTTCTATGAATTTTAGAGAAATTCACTATGAATTTAGGTTAAACTTTTCTCTATTAGGGCATCTATTTTCACTTTGAGAGGAGCTCAACAAGGCAGAGAGGGAAGGGCTTATAAACCGGTGTGAGCCCCCTTCGGTTGGTGAGGTGGGACTAAACTCTGCCCGCAACGAGGACCAACCCTTTAGTCTCGGTTTGTGGCACAAACCGGGACTAATGGTCATGGGCCAGGGGCGAGGAGCAAAATTATAATCTTTCTGTTAGTGCCATTAGTTTTAGAAAGTTGAATGTTGGCATGGGCTAGGGACTAATGGTCATGGTATTACGAGGGCCGAACCATAAGACATGAAAGCATTTCAAATGAACTCTGAAAAAGTTGAAAGTTGGCATGGTATCATAATTTCACCCACATAGCATGTGCATGTACAAAACGGACAATGGTAGCATGTTCGTGTGTTACAAAGTTGGCATGGTATCATCATAATAGTTGCGGGAGAAAGTCTTCACTTTTTCTTCGCTTGTGTCATTTGCTTATTGCGCCGTGACCATGGATAATCTTCATTGTTTATCAGGATGCTTGGGTCAGCCTTGACATTGAAGGGAGGAATTTCATGAAACTTTTCAAAATGAACTCTGAAAAGGTTGAAAGTTGGCATGGTATCATCATTTCACCCACATAGCATGTTCCAAAAAGTAGAGAGGGTTACGACAAAAACTTGATGCACTTCGTGTACAAAATGGACAATTACTTTTGAAGTATCAAAGTTTCGAACCATAAGACATGAAAGCATTTCAAATGAACTCTGAAAAAGTTGAAAGTTGGGATGGTATCATAATTTCACCCACATAGCATGTGCATGTACAAAACGGACAATGGTAGCATGTTCGTCTGTTACAAATTTGGCATGGTATCATCATAATAGTTGCGGGAGAAAGTCTTCACTTTTTCTTCGCTTGTGTCATTTGCTTATTGCGCCGTAACCATGGATAATCTTCATTGTTTATCAGGATGCTTGGGTCAGCCTTGACATTGAAGGGAGGAATTTCATGAAACTTTTCATAATCTTCAGACATGTCTGTCTTGCCGTCCACTCCCAGGATGTCCCTTTTTCTTGAAAGAACTATGTGGCGCTTTGGCTCATCGTATGATGTATTCGCTTCCTTATCTTTTCTTTTTCTCGGTTTGGTAGACATGTCCTTCACATAGATAACCTGTGCCACATCATTGGCTAGGACGAACGGTTCGTCAGTGTACCCAAGATTTTTCAGATCCACTGTTGTCATTCTGTACTGTGGGTCTACCTGTACCCCGCCGCCTAACAGATTGACCCATTTGCACTTAAACAAAGGGACCTTAAAATCAGGTCCGTAGTCAAGTTCCCATATGTCCACTATGTAACCATAATATGTGTCCTTTCCGCTCTCGGTTGCTGCATCAAAGCGAACACCGCTGTTTTGGTTGGTGCTCTTTTGATCTTGGGCGATCGTGTAAAATGTATTCCCATTTATCTCGTATCCTTTGTAAGTCAATACAGTCAAAGATGGTCCCCTGGACAACAAGTACAACTCATCACAAACAGTGTTGTCACCTCTGAGACGTGTTTCCAACCAACTGCTGAAAGTCCTGATGTGTTCACATGTAATCCAGTCGTCGCACTACTTCGGGTGTTTGGAGCGTAGACTGTTCTTGTGTTCATCGACATACGGGGTCACCAAGGTAGAGTTCTGTAGAACTGTGTAGTGTGCTTGAGACCAAGAATATCCGTCCCTGCACATTATTGAGTCTCTTCCAAGAGTGCCTTTTCCAGTTAGTCTCCCCTCATACCGCGATTTAGGGAGACCTATCTTCTTAAGGCCAGGAATGAAGTCAACACAAAACCCGATAACATCCTCTGTTTGATGGCCCATGGAGATGCTTCCTTCTGGCCTAGCGCGGTTACGGACATATTTCTTTAGGACTCTCATGAACCTCTCAAAGGGGAACATATTGTGTAGAAATACGGGCCCCAGGATGACAATCTCGTCGACTAGATGAACTAGGATGTGCGTCATGATATTGAAGAAGGATGGTGGGAACACCAGCTCGAAACTGACAAGACATTGCGCCACATCACTCCTTAGCCTTCGTACGATTTCTGGATCGATCACCTTCTGAGAGATTGCATTGAGGAATGCACATAGCTTCACAATGGCTAATCAGACGTTTTCCGGTAGAAGCACCCTCAATGCAACCGGAAGCAGTTGCGTCATAATCATGTGGCAGTCATGAGACTTTAGGTTCTGAAACTTTTTCTCTGGCATATTTAGTATTCCCTTTATATTCGACGAGAAGCCAGTCGTGACCTTCATACTGAGCAGGCATTCAAAGAAGATTTCTTTCTCTTCTTTCGTAAGAGCGTAGCTGGCAGGACCTTTATACTGCTTCAGAGGCTTGCCGTCTTTTTCATGCAAACGTTGCAGGTCCTCCCGTGCCTCAGGTGTATCTTTTGTCTTCCCATACATGCCCAAGAAGCCTAGCAGGTTCACGCAAAGGTTCTTCATCACGTGCATCACGTCAATTGAGGAGCGGACCTCTAGGTCTTTCCAGTAGGGTAGGTCCCAAAATATAGATTTCTTCTTCCACATGGGTGTGTGTCCCTCAGCATCATTCGGAACAGCTAGTCCACCGGGACCCTTTCCAAAGATTACGTAGTGTAAATCATTAACCATAGAAAGTACGTGATCACCGGTACGCATGGCGGGCTTCTTCCGGTGATCTGCCTCGCCTTTGAAATGCTTGCCTTTCTTTCGACATTGATGGTTGGTGGAAGAAATCGACGATGGCCCAGGTACACATTCTTCCTGCATTTGTCCAGGTATATACTTTCAGTGTCATCTAAATAGTGTGTGCATGCGTGGTATCCTTTGTTTGTCTATCCTGAGAGGTTACTGAGAGCGGGCCAATCGTTGATGGTCACGAACAGCAACGCCTTAAGGTTAAATTCCTCCTGTCTGTGCTCATCCCACGTACGTACACCGTTTCCATTCCACAGCTGTAAAAGTTCTTCAACTAATGGCCTTAGGTACACATCAATTTCGTTGCCGGGTTGCTTAGGGCCTTGGATGAGAACTGGCATCATAATGAACTTCCGCTTCATGCACATCCAAGGAGGAAGGTTATACATACATAGAGTCACGGGCCAGGTGCTGTGATTGCTGCTCTGCTCCCCGAAAGGATTAATGCCATCAGCGCTTAAAGCAAACCATACATTCCTTGGGTCCTTTGCAAACTCATCCCAGTACTTTCTCTCGATTTTTCTCCACTGCGACCCGTCAGCGGTTGCTCTCAACTTCCCATCTTTCTTTCGGTTCTCACTGTGCCATCGCATCAACTTGGCATGCTCTTCGTTTCTGAACAGACGTTTCAATCGTGGTATTATAGGAGCATACCACATCACCTTCGCAGGAACCCTCTTCCTGGGGGGCTCGCCGTCAACATCACCAGGGTCATCTCGTCTGATCTTATACCGCAATGCACCGCATACCGGGCATGCATTCAGATCCTTGTATGCACCGCGGTAGAGGATGCAGTCATTAGGGCATGCATGTATCTTCTCCACCTCCAATCATAGAGGGCATACGACCTTCTTTGCTGCGTATGTACTATCGGGCAATTCGTTATCCTTTGGAAGCTTCTTCTTCAATATTTTCAGTAGCTTCTCAAATCCTTTGTCAGCCACATCATTCTTTGCCTTCCACTGCAGCAATTCCAATACGGTACCGAGCTTTGTGTTGCCATCTTCGCAATTGGGGTATAACCCTTTTTTGTGATCCTCTAACATGCGATCGAACTTCAGCTTCTCCTTTTTACTTCCGCATTGCGTCCTTGCATCGACAATGACCCGGCGGAGATCATCATCACCGGGCACATCGTCTGGTTCCTCTTGATCTTCAGCAGCTTCACCCGTTGCAGCATCATTGGGCACATCGTCTGGTTCCTCTTGATCTTCACCAGCTCCCCCCGTTGCAGCATCACCGTATTCAGGGGGCACATAGTGTTGGGTTTCGTAGTAATTTCAAAAAATTTCCTACGCACACGCAAGATCATGTGATGCATAGCAACGAGGGGAGAGTATTGTCTACGTACCCAACGCAGACCGACTGCGGAAGCGATGACACGACGTAGAGGAAGTAGTCGTACGTCTTCTCGATCCAACCGATCAAGCACCGAAACTACGGCACCTCCGAGTTCGAGCACACGTTCAGCTCAATGACGATCCCCGGACTCCGATCCAGCAAAGTGTCGGGGAAGAGTTTCGTCAGCACGACGGCGTGGTGACGATCTTGATGAACTACAGCAGCAGGGCTTCGCTTAAACTCCGCTACAGTATTATCGAGGAATATGGTGGCAGGGGGCACCGCACACAGCTAAGGAATCGATCACGTGGATCAACTTGTGTCAACTTGTGTCAACTTGTGTGTTAGAGGTGCCCCTGCCTCCGTATATAAAGGAGGAGAGGAGGGGAGGCTGGCCGGCCAAGGGGGGAGACGCAGGAGAGTCCTACTCCCTCTGGGAGTAGGATTCCCCCTCCAATCCTAGTCCAACTAGGATTCCTCGGAGGGGAAAAGAGGAGGAGGGGGCCGGCCACCTCTCCTAGTCCTAATAGGACTAGGGGAAGGGGGGGCGCAGCCCAACTAGGGCAGCCCCTTCTCTTTTCCACTAAGGCCCACTATGGCCCAAATAGCTCCCGGGGGGTTCCGGTAACCCTCCCGGTATTCCGGTAAAATCCCGATTTCACCCGGAACACTTCCGATATCCAAATATAGGCTTCCAATATATCAATCTTTACGTCTCGACCATTTCGAGACTCCTCGTCATGTCCGTGATCACATCCGGGACTCCGAACAACCTTCGGTACATCAAAATGCATAAACTCATAATATAACTGTCATCGTAACCTTAAGCGTGCGGACCCTACGGGTTCGAGAACAATGTAGACATGACCGAGACACGTCTCTGGTCAATAACCAATAGCGGGACCTGGATGCCCATATTGGCTCCTACATATTCTACGAAGATCTTTATCAGTCAGACCGCATAACAACATACGTTGTTCCCTTTGTCATCGGTATGTTACTTGCCCGAGATTCGATCGTCGGTATCCAATACCTAGTTCAATCTCGTTACCGGCAAGTCTCTTTACTCGTTCCGTAACACATCATCTCACAATTAACATATTAGTTGTAATGCTTGCAAGGCTTATGTGATGTGTATTACCGAGAGGGCCCAGAGATACCTCTCCGACAATCGGAGTGACAAATCCTAATCTCGAAATACGCCAACCCAACATCGACCATTGGAGACACCTGTAGTACTCCTTTATAATCACCCAGTTACGTTGTGACGTTTGGTAGTACCCAAAGTGTTCCTCCGGTAAACGGGAGTTGCATAATCTCATAGTCATAGGAACATGTATAAGTCATGAAGAAAGCAATAGCAACATACTAAACGATCGGGTGCTAAGCTAATGGAATGGGTCATGTCAATCAGATCATTCTACTAATGATGTGACCTCGTTAATCAAATAACAACTCATTGTTCATGGTTAGGAAACATAACCATCTTTGATTAACGAGCTAGTCAAGTAGAGGCATACTAATGACACTTTGTTTGTCTATGTATTCACACATGTATTATGTTTCCGGAAAATACAATTCTAGCATGAATAATAAACATTTATCATGATTATAAGGAAATAAATAATAACTTTATTATTGCCTCTAGGGCATATTTCCTTCAGTCTCCCACTTGCACTAGAGTCAATAATCTAGATTACACTGTAATGATTCTAACACCCATGGAGCTTTGGTGTTGATCATGTTTTGCTCGTGGAAGAGGCTTAGTCAACGGGTCTACAACATTCAGATCCGTATGTATCTTGCAAATCTCTATGTCTCCCACCTGGACTAGATCCCGGATGGAGTTGAAACATCTCTTGATGTGTTTGGTCCTTTTGTGAAATCTGGATTCCTTTGCCAAGGCAATTGCACCAGTATTGTCACAAAAGATTTTCATTGGACCCAATGCACTAGGTATGACACCTAGATCGGATATGAACTCCTTCATCCAGACTCCTTCATTTGCTGCTTCCGAAGCAGCTATGTACTCCGCTTCACATGTAGATCCCGCTACGACGCTTTGTTTAGAACTGCACCAACTGACAGCTCCACCGTTTAATGTAAACACGTATCCGGTTTGCGATTTAGAATCGTCCGGATCAGTGTCAAAGCTTGCATCAACGTAACCTTTTACGATGAGCTCTTTGTCACCTCCATATACGAGAAACATATCCTTAGTCCTTTTCAGGTATTTCAGGATGTTCTTGACCGCTGTCCAGTGATCCACTCCTGGATTACTTTGGTACCTCCCTGCTAAACTTATAGCAAGGCACACATCAGGTCTGGTACACAGCATTGCATACATGATAGAGCCTATGGCTGATGCATAGGGAACATCTTTCATATTCTCTCTATCTTCTGCATTGGTCGGGCATTGAGTCTTACTCAATTTCACACCTTGTAACACAGGCAAGAACCCTTTCTTTGCTTGATCCATTTGAACTTCTTCAAAATTTTGTCAAGGTATGTGCTTTGTGAAAGTCCAATTAAGCGTCTTGATCTATCTCTATAGATCTTAATGCCTAATATGTAAGCAGCTTCACCGAGGTCTTTCATTGAAAAACTTTTATTCAAGTATCCCTTTATGCTATCCAGAAATTCTATATCATTTCCAATCAGTAATATGTCATCCACATATAATATCAGAAATGCTACAGAGCTCCCACTCACTTTCTTGTAAATACAGGCTTCTCCGAAAGTCTGTATAAAACCAAATGCTTTGATCACACTATCAAAACGTTTATTCCAACTCCGAGAGGCTTGCACCAGTCCATAAATGGATCGCTGGAGCTTGCACACTTTGTTAGCTCCCTTTGGATCGACAAAACCTTCTGGTTGCATCATATACAACTCTTCTTCCAGAAATCCATTCAGGAATGCAGTTTTGACATCCATTTGCCAAATTTCATAATCATAAAATGCGGCAATTGCTAACATGATTCGGACGGACTTAAGCATTGCTACGGGTGAGAAGGTCTCATCGTAGTCAATCCCTTGAACTTGCCGAAAACCTTTTGCGACAAGTCGAGCTTTGTAGACAGTAACATTACCATCAGCGTCAGTCTTCTTCTTAAAGATCCATTTATTCTCAATTGCTTGCCGATCATCGGGCAAGTCAACCAAAGTCCATACTTTGTTCTCATACATGGATCCCATCTCAGATTTCATGGCTTCAAGCCATTTTGCGGAATCTGGGCTCACCATCGCTTCTTCATAGTTCGTAGGTTCATCATGATCTAGTAGCATGACCTCCAGAACAGGATTACCGTACCACTCTGGTGCGGATCTTACTCTGGTTGATCTACGAGGTTCAGCAGTATCTTGATCTGAAGTTTCATGATCATTATCATTGGCTTCCTCACTAACTGGTGTAGGTGTCACTGAAACAGTTTTCTGTGATGAACTACTTTCCAGTAAGGGAGCGGGTACAGTTACCTCGTCAAGTTCTACTTTCCTCCCACTCACTTCTTTCGAGAGAAACTCCTTCTCTAGAAATGATCCATTCTTAGCAACGAATGTCTTGCCTTCGGATCTGTGATAGAAGGTGTACCCAACAGTTTCCTTTGGGTATCCTATGAAGACACATTTCTCCGATTTGGGTTCGAGCTTATCAGGTTGAAGCTTTTTCACATAAGCATCGCAGCCCTAAACTTTAAGAAACGACAACTTTGGTTTCTTGCCAAACCACAGTTCATAAGGCGTCGTCTCAACGGATTTTGATGGTGCCCTATTTAACGTGAATGCGGCCGTCTCTAAAGCATATCCCCAAAAAGATAGCGGTAAATCAGTAAGAGACATCATAGATCGCACCATATCTAGTAAAGTACGATTACGACGTTCGGACACACCATTACGCTGTGGTGTTCCGGGTGGCGTGAGTTGCGAAACTATTCCACAGTTTTTCAAATGTACACCAAACTCGTAACTCAAATATTCTCCTCCACGATCAGATCGTAGAAACTTTATTTTCTTGTTATGATGATTTTCAACTTCACTCTGAAATTCTTTGAACTTTTCAAATGTTTCAGACTTATGTTTCATTAAGTAGATATACCCATATCTGCTTAAATCATCTGTGAAGGTGAGAAAATAACGATATCCGCCACGAGCCTCAATATTCATCGGGCCACATACATCGGTATGTATGATTTCCAACAAATCTGTTGCTCTCTCCATAGTACCGGAGGACGGTGTTTTAGTCATCTTGCCCATGAGGCACGGTTCGCAAGTACCAAGTGATTCATAATCAAGTGGTTCCAAAAGTCCATCAGCATGGAGTTTCTTCATGCGCTTTATACCGATATGACCTAAACGACAGTGCCACAAATAAGTTGCACTTTCATTATCAACTCTGCATCTTTTGGCTTCAATATTATGAATATGTGTATTACTACTATCGAGATTCAATAAGAATAGACCACTCTTCAAGGGTGCATGACCATAAAAGATATTACTCATATAAATAGAACAACCATTATTCTCTGATTTAAATGAATAACCGTCTCGCATTAAACAAGATCCAGATATAATGTTCATGCTCAACGCTGGCACCAAATAACAATTATTTAGGTCTAATATTAATCCCGAAGGTAGATGTAGAGGTAGCGTGCCGACTGCGATCACATCGACTTTGGAACCGTTTCCCACGCGCATCGTCACCTCGTCCTTTGCCAGTGCCCGCTTATTCCGTAGTCCCTGTTTCGAGTTGCAAATATTAGCAACAGAACCAGTATCAAATACCCAGGTGCTACTGCGAGCTCTAGTAAGGTACACATCAATAACATGTATATCACATATACCTTTGTTCACCTTGCCATCCTTCTTATCTGCCAAATACTTGGGGCAGTTCCGCTTCCAGTGACCAGTCTGCTTGCAGTAGAAGCACTCAGTTTCAGGCTTAGCTCCAGACTTGGGTTTCTTCTCTTGAGCAGCAACTTGCTTGCCGTTCTTCTTGAAGTTCCCCTTTTTCTTCCCTTTGCCCTTTTTCTTGAAACTAGTGGTCTTGTTAACCATCAACACTTGATGCTCCTTCTTGATTTCTACCTCCGCAGCTTTCAGCATTGCGAAGAGCTCGGGAATAGTCTTGTTCATCCCTTGCATATTATAGTTCATCACGAAGCTCTTGTAGCTTGGTGGCAGTGATTGGAGAACTCTGTCAATGACGCAATCATCCGGAAGATTAACTCCCAATTGAATCAAGTGATTATTATACCCAGACATTTTGAGTATATGCTCACTGACAGAACTGTTCTCCTCCATCTTGCAGCTATAGAACTTATTGGAGACTTCATATCTCTCAATTCGGGCATTTGCTTGAAATATTAACTTCAACTCCTGGAACATCTCATATGCTCCATGACGTTCAAAACGTCGTTGAAGTCCCGATTCTAAGCCGTAAAGCATGGCACACTGAACTATCGAGTAGTCATCAGCTTTGCTCTGCCAGACGTTCATAACATCTGGTGTTGCTCCAGCAGCAGGCCTGGCACCCAGCGGTGCTTCCAGGACGTAATTTTTCTGTGCAGCAATGAGGATAATCCTCAAGTTACGGACCCAGTCCGTGTAATTGCTACCATCATCTTTCAACTTTGCTTTCTCAAGGAACGCATTAAAATTCAATGGAACAACAGCACGAGCCATCTATCTACAATCAACATAAACAAGCAAGATACTATCAGGTACTAAGTTCATGATAAATTTAAGTTCAATTAATCATATTATTTAAGAACTCCCACTTAGATAGACATCCCTCTAATCCTCTAAGTGATTACGTGATCCAAATCAACTAAACCATGACCGATCATCACGTGAGATGGAGTAGTTTTCAATGGTGAACATCGTTATGTTGATCATATCTACTATATGATTCACGCTCGACCTTTCGGTCTCCGTGTTCCGAGGCCATAACTGCATATGCTAGGCTCGTCAAGTTTAACCTGAGTATTCTGCGTGTGCAAAACTGGCTTGCACCCGTTGTAGATGGACGTAGAGCTTATCACACCCGATCATCACGTGGTGTCTGGGCACGACGAACTTTGGCAACGGTGCATACTCAGGGAGAACACTTCTTGATAATTTAGTGAGAGATCATCTTATAAAGCTACCGTCAATCAAAGCAAGATAAGATGCATAAAAAGATAAACATCACATGCAATCAATATAAGTGATATGATATGGTCATCATCATCTTGTGCTTGTGATCTCCATCTCCGAAGCACCGTCATGATCACCATCGTCACCGGCGCGACACCTTGATCTCCATCGTAGCATCGTTGTCGTCTCGCCAATCTTATGCTTCCACGACTATCACTACCGTTTAGTAATAAAGTAAAGCATTACATCGCGATTGCATTGCATACAATAAAGCGACAACCATATGGCTCCTGCCAGTTGCCGATAACTCGGTTACAAAACATGATCATCTCATACAATAAAATTCAGCATCATGCTTTGACCATATCACATCACAACATGCCCTGCAAAAACAAGTTAGACGTCCTCTACTTTGTTGTTGCTTGTTTTACGTGGCTGCTACGGGCTTAAGTAAGAACCAATCTCACCTACGCATCAAAACCACAACGATAGTTTGTCAAATAGACTCCGTTTTAACCTTCGCAAGGACCAGGCGTAGCCATACTTGGTTCAACTAAAGTTGGAGAGACAGTCGCCCGCAAGCCATCTCTGTGCAAAGCACGTCGAGGGAACCGGTCTCGCGTAAGCGTACGCGTAAGGTTGGTCTGGGTCGTCTCGTCCAACAATACCGCCGAACCAAAATATGACATGCTGGTAGGCAGTATGACTTGTATCGTCCACAACTCACTTGTGTTCTACTCGTGCATATAACATCAACATCAATAACCTAGGCTCGGATGCCACTTTTGGGTTTCGTAGTAATTTCAAAAAATTTCCTACGCACACGCAAGATCATGTGATGCATAGCAACGAGGGGAGAGTATTGTCTACGTACCCAACGCAGACCGACTGCGGAAGCGATGACACGACGTAGAGGAAGTAGTCGTACGTCTTCTCGATCCAACCGATCAAGCACCGAAACTACGGCACCTCTGAGTTCGAGCACACGTTCAGCTCGATGACGATCCCCGGACTCCGATCCAGCAAAGTGTCGGGGAAGAGTTTCGTCAGCACGACGGCGTGGTGACGATCTTGATGAACTACAGCAGCAGGGCTTCGCCTAAACTCCGCTACAGTATTATCGAGGAATATGGTGGCAGGGGGCACCGCACACGGCTAAGGAATCGATCACGTGGATCAACTTGTGTCAACTTGTGTCAACTTGTGTGTTTAGAGGTGCCCCTGCCTCCGTATATAAAGGAGGAGAGGAGGGGAGGTTGGCCGGCCAAGGGGGGAGACGCAGGAGAGTCCTACTCCCTCTGGGAGTAGGATTCCCCCTCCAATCCTAGTCCAACTAGGATTCCTCGGAGGGGAAAAGAGGAGGAGGGGGCCGGCCACCTCTCCTAGTCCTAATAGGACTAGGGGAAGGGGGGGGCGCAGCCCAACTAGGGCAGCCCCTTCTCTTTTCCACTAAGGCCCACTATGGCCCAAATAGCTCCCGGGGGGTTCCCGTAACCCTCCCGGTATTCCGGTAAAATCCCGATTTCACCCGGAACACTTCCGATATCCAAATATAGGCTTCCAATATATCAATCTTTACGTCTCGACCATTTCGAGACTCCTCGTCATGTCCGTGATCACATCCGGGACTCCGAACAACCTTCGGTACATCAAAATGCATAAACTCATAATATAACTGTCATCGTAACCTTAAGCGTGCGGACCCTACGGGTTCGAGAACAATGTAGACATGACCGAGACACGTCTCCGGTCAATAACCAATAGAGGGACCTGGATGCCCATATTGGCTCCTACATATTCTACGAAGATCTTTATCGGTCAGACCGCATAACAACATACGTTGTTCCCTTTGTCATCGGTATGTTACTTGCCCGAGATTCGATCGTCGGTATCCAATACCTAGTTCAATCTCGTTACTGGCAAGTCTCTTTACTCATTCCGTAATACATCATCTCACAACTAACATATTAGTTGTAATGCTTGCAAGGCTTATGTGATGTGTATTACCGAGAGGGCCCAGAGATACCTCTCCGACAATCGGAGTGACAAATCCTAATCTCGAAATACGCCAACCCAACATCGACCATTGGAGACACCTGTAGTACTCCTTTATAATCACCCAGTTACGTTGTGATGTTTGGTAGTACCCAAAGTGTTCCTCTGGTAAACGGGAGTTGCATAATCTCATAGTCATAGGAACATGTATAAGTCATGAAGAAAGCAATAGCAACATACTAAACGATCGGGTGCTAAGCTAATGGAATGGGTCATGTCAATCAGATCATTCTACTAATGATGTGACCTTGTTAATCAAATAACAACTCATTGTTCATGGTTAGGAAACATAACCATCTTTGATTAACGAGCTAGTCAAGTAGAGGCATACTAGTGACACTTTGTTTGTCTATGTATTCACACATGTATTATGTTTCCGGAAAATACAATTCTAGCATGAATAATAAACATTTATCATGATTATAAGGAAATAAATAATAACTTTATTATTGCCTCTAGGGCATATTTCCTTCACATAGTTGTCATCGTACTCTTCTTCTTCGCCGTCTTCCATCATAACCCCTATTTCTCCGTGCCTCGTCCAAACATTATAGTGTGGCATGAAACCCTTGTAAAGCAGGTGGGAGTGAAGGATTTTCCGGTTAGAGTAAGACCTCGTATTCCCACATTCAGTGCATGGACAACACATAAAACCATTCTGCTTGTTTGCCTCAGCCGCATCGAGAAACTCATGCACGCCCTTAATGTACTCGCAGGTGTGTCTCTCACCGTACATCCGTTGCCGGTTCATCTGCGTGCATTATATATAATTAAGTGTCCAAATTAATAGAAGTTCATCATCACATTAAAACCAAAGTGCATACATAGTTCTCATCTAACAACATATAGCTCTCCAGAGCATCTAATTAATTAAACCATACATTGAAACTATGTAAAACATTTCAATGCGGAAACAAATGCGATCATAATCGCAACCAAGGTAACAATTGATCCAACGACATAATGATACCAAGCCTCGGTATGAATGACATATTTTCTAATCTTTCTAATCTTCAAGCGCATTGCATCCATCTTGATCTTGTGATCATCGACGACATCCGCAACATGCAACTCCAATATCATCTTCTCCTCCTCAATTTTTTTTATTTTTTCCTTCAACAAATTGTTTTCTTCTACAACTAAATTTAACCTCTCGACAATAGGGTCGGTTGGCATTTCCTATTCACATACATCCTACATAAATAAAATCTATGTCACGTTGGTCGGCATAATTTTCATAAACAATAAATGAACCAATAGTTATAAAGATAATATATATACCACATCCGAATCATAGACAGGACGAGGGTCGATGGGGGCGGATACCAAAACCATCGCACTATATAAGATGCAATAATAAAAGTAAGAAAATAATACAAGTATCTATGTAAACATACAAGTAAGAATATTTTTCCTTTCAGAAAGAAGATAAGAACAAGAGGCTCACCACGGTGGTGCCGGCGATGAGCTCGGCGCGGGTGATCGACGGCGGTGAAGACGGGGACGGGGCATGACGGACCGCTAAACCTAGACAAATATTATGCAAAATGGAGCTTGGAGGTCGAGCTTGGAGAGGAGAAAGCTTAAGTAGTGTGGCTCGGGCATTCCATCGAACACCTTGTGTGCATAGGAGGTGAGCTAGAGCACCACCAAGCCCTCTCCCCCTCGGCCAGAGAAAAACAGAGCACTGGGGTGCTCTACACGTGAGCGAGGGGTATATATAAGCACCTCATTGGTCCCGGTTGGTGACATGAGCCGGGACTAAAGGGGAGCCTTTGGTCCCGGTTCAAGCCACAAACCAGGACCAATGGTGGTGGGCCAGGAGCGAGGCCCATTGGTCCCGGTTCATCCCACCAACCAGGACCAAAAGGTCCAGATGAACCGGGACCAATGGCCCACGTGACCCGGCCATCCCCCTGGGCTCACGAACCGGGACCAATGCCCACATTGGTCCCGGTTCTGGACTGAACCGGGACTAATGGGCTGACCCGGCCTGGACCAAAGCCCTGTTTTCTACTAGTGTGCAACAAACAACACTACAAATTAAGTGGAGCTCAATATGCAACGGAGTTGCATATTGAAGAAAACACCACATGACTTATTTAGTTCTCTCTCGTTTATGTACCCAACAAGATTAAATGTTGTAAGCATGGCAAGAGGTGAAGCATAAAGGAACTATCTATCTAGGCAAGTTTAAATGAGGCCGGAAATAACAAACAACAATTCCAGTAAAGCCCCATATGCATATGCTAAGATTTGGCACTATTCTGCCCTAAAGCATATTTTTAGATTTTTTTTTAAACATGCAAAGCAATGTCACCATGTTAAACTAGGCATTTTTCCACCCCATTTACATATAAAGTTTGTTAAATTTGGAGCTACGATTATTTAGTTATGAATTTAAACATTTTAGCAAGTTATTTAAGCAAATTTAAACAAACTGCATTTTAAACATTTCAAACATAGATGAAAGTTCCATATTATTAAACTAGACAAAATTCTAGAGACTTTACATATAAAGTTTGTTTTAATCCCATGCACCGTTTGTGAGTAATTATATGTATGAAGCTAGGGTTTTTTTTTGTAAAACTGGTTTACACTGGATAATTAGGAAAAACCCAGGCGCTGGAAAAAACATCGCGGGCCGAAACTGGAACAGGAAAACGGATGCGGAATAGTATGTTGCGCCCCGTGCGATGGATAGGTGGGGGCAGCTCACCAGAGGCCACACGGGCCGGATGCGGGCTGTGGCCCAAGCGACGGCTGCAGGAGATAGAGGCAGGTCGGCCTGGTGGAGCGCTGGGCCTGGCGTGGGGAGGCAGGCTGGGCCTTGGAGGCGCGGGAGGGGTGGCCCAGGCGAGACCGAGTGCGGTCAACGAAGGAGTGGGACGAGGCACTGCTGCCCTCTTCTCTGAAGAAAAGAAATAGCAGCAGGGGTTTCTGGCGATGGAGAAGACGATGGAAGGGGTCCTGGCGACGGGGTCGGCGGGAACTGGCCGGAACGGGGCGGATCCAGTCAGTGGGCGGCGGAGCAGAGGGCATCCGGTCCAGATCGGGGCCGAGGCACGATCCTGATGGGCAGCTTGACAAACTGAAGGAGGCGGCGACCCTGGCTCCTGTAGAAGACAGACGCGGCGGGCGCGAGTGAGGAGGTACAAGGCGATGTGGAGAAGAAATGGTGCGCACGTGCAGGGTCAATGCTCGATGCAGAGCAACGGCGCGTTACCAGCGAGCAGGACGGGTCAAGACGGAGGGCGCCGGCAAGCTTGCACGACGGTGACGGAGTGAAACTCCGAGAGCTCCTGGTGGCATCCGCCTTGAACGACGGGGCTGACGAGGCAGTCGGGAACGGCAGCATCTTGTAGGCACGGAGGCAGTGGAACTCGAGGGGAGGCTCGGGCGTGACACCTCATGCTACTGCTCGCCAGCGACGAGGGGCTCAGGTGCGGCCAGAGGGAGGAGGCGCTCGCACGAGAGCTCGATTGGCCGCTGGACACGGGTGAGGGCGGTGCTGGCGAGGTTCCTAGTCAGGGAGGCGCTGGCTTCGGGAGGAGGCGCGCCGTGCTCGGTGCAGGGATCGAGCAGGAGGAGGCAGGGGCTTCTCTGGTTGTTGGCTGGATCGATGGAAGTGCATCAGGGGGAGAGGTGGATCTGGTGGAGAACTGATTGGTGGAATTCTGGATGGGGGAAGATCCCGATGGGGATTTTTTTGAGAGAGTGGTGGCGCGAGGAGGAGTGGATGGGACAGCTCCCCTAATTTTTAGGGTTGTACATTATATATACAGTAGGTGGCTGATTAGGGGCTAGAAGGACCCTCCGATCGTAATCAGGCAGTCGAGAATAAATAGGCTAGGGAGCCCATATAAGAAAACGGAGACGTTTTGTAGATGTTTGGGGATGATCCGGACACAACGGTGGCGACAGTTCGGGTCGGGTTCGGGACAACTTTCGGATGCGTGCGAGGGGGGCTGCGGGCTGATGACAGAGGTTAGATTGGGCATGGCGGTAGGTAGTGAGCTGTGTAGACGGTCTCGATCTGAGAGAAGAGAAGAGAGAGAGGCCCGACAGGGTTTCCGGAGACCGAAAACGTTCGACGTTAGACCGACTATAATGCCGCTATAGTTTAACGGTTGGGCTATCAAACGAACTCCGAATGCGATGAAACTTGACAGGCGGTCTATCTACACTATAATAATACCACACGCCAACTTTCAACCCATTCCGAGAACATTTTCCGGCCACTTATAAAATATTATTTCGGACAAGCCGCGGGCGCGTGCAAGTGTGGTTGGGCTCAGAACGGACAACAGACGGAACTGGGGGAACCCGGACGGATGCAAGTTTTGAAAACATGATGATGCAATGCACATGATGACATGACAAGATGCAACACGCAAGCAAAAGACAAGGCAACAACAGCGAATAACTGGAAGACACCTGGCGCAACGGCCTCGGGGCATTACAACACTCCACCACTACGAGAGGATCTCGTCCCGAGATCTAGAATGGCATCGGAGGGGAAAACGGAAAAGAAAGAGAAGAGGTAAAGCTAAGTTGCTTCTTTGACAAACAAGTGAAACCAAAGAACCTTGAAAAGTTAAACCATCTCAAGAAAAGGATACAACGGAGATGATCGAAGTTGAAAATACTCCGTTAGAAAAGAGGAATTAGGACGAACAAATTCGGACAGCACTTCGATAGAAAAAGAAAAGGAATTGAAAAAAGAACTTGATAAGATGAGAAGATACTTGAATGAAAACATGACACTCCGGTTGGAAAAGGATTAGCAAAGGAAAGAATATGGTCTTGACAAACGGAGATGTGGGGTGAAAAGAGCAACATCGCTAGACCTCCGGGAGAAAGAATAGAAGTTGGATCGTCGGAACAAAAGAACGGAGAAGAAAACAACATCTTCTACCTCAAATGAGCTTGCAAAAGGAATCTTTAGGAGAAGGTTCGAACGGAGTTGTTGGAAACCCAACAACGAAAAGGAAAAGCTTGATGTGGGCTTATAGAATACATCTCAAATTATGAGGTGACGTTCTGCCACTCACGGGAAAAAGAATTTGATTGATATAAACAAGGAGATGAGACAATATTTCACCGGGAGGATAGATGAAGAACTTGGGTCACTTATAAGCACCATAATTAGCAACAATCCTTAGGGAAGGCTTTAGGTGGAATATAACCCCAGATAACTCCAATGACGAGATTGATGGATTTAAAATACCTCATTCTTAACAACATGTGAATCATGAAACATGAACTCAAATTATCAAGAATGACATAATACCACCTACAATGATACGGAAAAAAAGAATTACACTCCGGATAGCAAGATGAAGAATGCTTGAGCTCCTCTGAAAATAATCTCAATGAAAAACTTCTAGAAGGAATTAAATCCTTTATGAACCATCGTGTAGAACCTTCATTCAGAACTCCGTTAAACAAAAGAATGATCAAACGAAAGGAAAAAGAAGTTGAAAACACAAGGTGAATCATTGTACCGATTTTGAAGAATCTCCATGGTGAAATAATTGAAAAAGGTTGGAACTCCAGGAAAAAGATGAAAACAATTGAAATCAGGAATTTGATGAGCCTCCGGAATAGGGAATTGAGTTCACTCGATGAAACAAGAATAAGAATTAAATGCTGCTTATCCTTCATCAATTAAATTGATGAAAATCAATGGATTTGGCATATTACATATTCTCATAGAAAAGATTAAGAGAGATATAACATAAGCTTGAGAATGTCTTCCATGAACCACCATTAGGATTTGGAAAAATGAATGAATTGATACGATAACCAAGGAAGAGAGATCTTCAACGAACCACCGTAAGAATTGAAACAACGAATGAATTGATATGATAACGAAAGAAGAGGAATCTTGCACGAACCACCTTAAGAATTAAAAATGAACAAAGAAAAGATAAGGAAGACACCGGGAAGAATTTAGCAATTGAACGAAGATGCTTGAGAGAATTTGGATACATGAGAACGAAGAGATCACGAGCTGATAAGAGAATACTTGAATGATGCACCGGTATGATTTGGAGAACGAGAGCTGGAAGCTGGAATGAATAATTATGAGATGATGGGCTCCGAAGAATCAAACTCAAAAGACTCCTGAATTGCTCCGGATGGGTGAAAATAATTATCACGAACGAAAAAAATTATGAGAGGACGACATAAGGCTAGCACCATGAATCTTGAAGATAATGGAGCAAGATTAAAGAGAAACTCTTCTTCGGTCTTCAAAATTCCGATAATGACGATGAGAAACACCACCATGAATTATTTAGACACTCCGGAAGAATCAAAACGAAGAGGTTGATCCGACGATGAAAAGAATTCGACAGATCTTAGAGGAAAACATGAGACTGATGATAATTCATTCTTACGTCAAACTTGGAAAAGAATTTAGGATAGCTCCGGGAAAATTAGAAGAGTCAGGTAAGATCCTGGGAAAAGACCCGTGGGTTAGGGCCCACTCAAAAGAAACCACGTTGAATGATTTAAAAGAGAGGTTGCACCGGTTGAATTAAAAGGCTTGAATGAGATAACGTCCTCAAAATAGCTTGAACGGATTAAGAGTGGAAACATGTATCTTCTGAGATATCTTTAGCACTCTGGAACAAAAGAATAGCGAGAAGTGGATGATTAAGAGGTGCACCGGCATGAGAAAGCATTTGAAATAAGGAAAAGAATATGATCAAACACCAAAAGATTGAATTGAATCCACCGGAGAAGATAAAAGAACAAGGAATGATAAACTTGAGGCTCCGTTAGAATCTTCATGAGCATCACCGGGTAAGAACATTGACGGAAAAGGAATGGAGAGACTTCACATGAATCAAAGGATACTTGATTAAGAAATCTGAGTCCTTGAAGAAAATGGGTGGGTGGGCGGGAAAAAAACAAAAGAAACTTGGAGACGGATGAAACAAACACCGTTGAGAAGAACTGATACTTGATCTTGCGGATGTTGAAATGTTCGGATCTACTTGAAGAGAAACACACCGGTAAAAAGGATTGACATGACAAACTCGATGATCGAGAAGGATTAGTATTCGCATAAGAGTATGAGAACACCGCTTGGGGAAGGTATGGAGTCAACATTTGACTTTGAAGCAACTCGAATACCAAAACTCAAACAAAAACAAAGGATTGGCTTGCAGAATAAGCCAGAACAAACATATGATAGAGATTTCATCCGAAGTTTTTGTGGTGGGGCCTACACGGGCTCGATCGTACAACACCATCATGTACAAGGCAGTGCACATGACATATGAAGCGTCCCCGAGTCGGCATAGCCAAGGACTCTTTAAGACACAACGAGACCACTTTAAACCAACCGTGGATAGGCGGACCACTAGACGTCGAACCCCAATTTCAAATCATACATCTGTAGGAAAGAAATCCTAGGAGCTACTTGAATTCCCACTTATAAACTCCCGAAATTTTCCCGTTATGCAATCGGGTGTTGGAGATACAGGGGAAGCATAATATCTCACCCAAAACTAACAAATCCTACATCCAGCTGTATCCATCCTTCAACACATAACCAAGAAACCTTCGGAAATCGTTTACCTCAACCTTCGAAAAGCATCCATTATACAAGTTATTGCAATACTCCCAAACTCCCGCCCCAGTACTGGGTGGCGTCGAGGTTATCTCACCAACAACTGCATAAAAGAGATTTTCGATGGCGGCGAAACTAAACTCAGGTATTCCAGAACTACAACGATAAGATTGTGACGACAACACCTCGGAGCTCAACTCCCCGGGACACTGCCACAACCCCTAAATGTCTGGAGGCACCAAGAACAATGTTCTCGTCACAAACCATCGAAACAATTCCAAGATACCCGCGTGATCCTAAAATTTTTTTTAGTGAAATTTGAGAAGAGAAGAGTCAAAACTCTATGTCAGGATGCCTCACCAGAGCGACGAAGGGACCGAGGAGTAAAAAGAAGTCCTAACTCTACGATATATAAATTCTAAATGACTCAAAACATTTCTAGACTCAATAACGCCAGCGATTCGATCAAGCAGGGGGCTCCTAAGGTCGGGGAAGGCTCTGATTATCAACTTGTAACGCCCTCGATGTGGCTATATCTCCCACGTGTCGAAGCATGACTTAGAGGCATAACCGCATTGAAAGCAATGTCGCAAGTGAGGTAATCTTCACACAACCCTTGTAATACATAAGGGAAAGAGATACATAGTTGGCTTACAATCGCCACTTCACACAATTACATGAATAAAGCATTACATCATCCAGATACAATCAAGATCCGACTACGGAACCAAAATAAAAGAAGACTACCCCAAATTCTACACAGATCCCCGATCGTCCCAACTGGGTAGTGGATCAACTAGAATGAAAAAACACAAAGGACAAGATCTTCATCGAGCTCCTCCTTGAGCTTGGTTGCATCACCTGCTCGGTAACATCGGCACCTGCAAACTAGTTTTGGAAGTATATGTGAGTCACGGGGACTCAGTAATCTCACACCCTCGCGATCAAAACTATTTAAGCTTGTGGGTAAAGGTAAAGGTATGAGGTGGAGCTGCAGCAAGCGACTAACATATATGGTGGCTAAACATACGCAAATGAGAGCGAGAAGAGAAGGCAAGGCACGGTCGATAAAACTATGATCAAGAAGTGATCCTAGAACAACCTACGTCAAGCATAACTCCAACACCGTGTTCACTTCCCGGACTCCGCCGAGCAGAGACCATCACGGTTACACATGCGGTTGATGTATTTTAATTAAGATCAACTTCAGGTTTTCTACAACCGGACATTAACAAATTCCCATCTGCCCATAACCACGGGCACGGCTTTCGAAAGTTCAAAACCCTGCAGGGGTGTCCCAACTTAGCCCATCACAAGCTCTCACGGTCAATGAAGGATATTCCTTCTAGCGGGAAGACCCGATCAGGCTCGGAATCCCGGTTACAAGACATTTCGACAATGGTAAAACAAGACCAGCAAAGCCACCCAGATGTGCCGACAAATCCTAATAGGAGCTGCACATATCTCGTTCTCAGGGCACATCAGATGAGCCAGACGTCGGGTGGGCCATTCCAGAGTTTCCCCTGGTAGCTCCGGACATCGCTCAGTTTGGACCAACACTCAGAGGAGCACTGGCCCGGGGGTTTAAAATAAAGATGACCCTTGAGTCTACAGAACCCAAGGGAAAGAAAAGGCTAGGTGGCGAATGGTAAAACCAATGTTGGGCCTTGCTGGAGGAGTTTTATTCAAGGCGAACTGTCAAGGGGTTCCCAGTATAACCCAACCGCGTAAGGAACGCAAAATCCGGGAACATAACACCGATATGACGGAAACTAGGGCGGCAAGAGTGGAACAAAACACCAGGCATAAGGCCGAGCCTTCCACCCTTTACCAAGTATATAGATGCATTAATTAAATAAGAGATATTGTGATATCCCAAAAAGTAAACATGTTCCAACAAGGAACAACATCTCCATGTTCCAACAAGGAACAAACTTAAATCTTCACCTGCAACTAACAATGCTATAAGAGGGGCTGAGCAAAGTGGTAACATAGCCAAACAACGGTTTGCTAGGACAAGGTGGGTTAGAGGCTTGGTTTAACAATATGGGAGGCATGATAAGCAAGTGGTAGGTATCGCAGCATAGGCATAGCAAAAGAGCGAGCAACTAAGCAAGCAAAGATAGAAGTGATTTCGAGGGTATGGTCATCTTGCCTGAGATCCCGCAAGGAAGAAGAACGACTCCATGAAGAAGACAAACGGACATAGTCGAACGGGTCCTCACAAACGCGACGTTAACGGAACTAACCCGAAGAAGCGACACTGGAAAGAAGCAAACAACATAGTAAACAACCATCACATAAACATGGCATGATGCACAATCAAGTATGATGCATGTCCGGTTTAAGGAAGCATGACATGGCAAAATGCAACAAACAACACTACAAATTAAGTGGAGCTCAATATGCAACGGAGTTGCATATTGAAGAAAACACCACATGACTTATTTAGTTCTCTCCCGTTTATGTACCCAACAAGATTAAATGTTGTAAGCATGGAAAGAGGTGAAGCATAAAGGAACTATCTATCTAGGCAAGTTTAAATGAGGCCGGAAATAACAAACAACAATTCCAGTAAAGCCCCATATGCATATTTTAAGATTTGGTACTGTTCTGCCCTAAAGCATATTTTTAGATTTTTTTAAACATTCAAAGCAATGTCACCATGTTAAACTAGGCATTTTTCACCCCATTTACATATAAAGTTTGTTAAATTTGGAGCTACAGTTATTTAGTTATGAATTTAAACATTTTAGCAAGTTATTTAAGCAAATTTAAACAAACAGCATTTTAAAAATTTCAAACATAGATGAAAGTTGCATATTATTAAACTAGACAAAATTCTAGACACTTTACATATAAAGTTTGTTTTAATCCGATGCACCTTTTGTGAGTAATTATATGTATGAAGCTAGGGGGTTTTCTGTAAAACTGGTTTACACTGGATAATTAGGAAAATCCCAGGTGCTGGAAAAAACATCACGGGCCGAAACTGGAACAGGAACATGGGCGCGGAATAGTATGTTGCGCCCTGTGCGATGGATAGGTGGGGGCAGCTCACCAGAGGCCACACAGGCTGGATGCGGGCTGTGGCCCAAGCGACGGCTGTAGGAGATAGAGGCAGGTCGGCCTGGTGTGGGGAGGCAGGCTGGGCGTTGGAGGCGCGGGAGGGGTGGCCCAGGAGAGACCGAGTGCGGTCAACGAAGGAGCGGGACGAGGCGCTGCTGCCCTCTTCTCTGAAGAAAAGAAACAGCAGCAGGGGTTTCTGGCGACAGAGAAGACGATGGCAGGGGTCCTGGCGACGGGGTCGGCGGTAACTGGCCGGAACGGGGCGGATCCAGTCAGTGGGCGGCGGAGCAGAGGGGATCCGGTCCAGGTCGGGGCCGAGGCACGATCCTGATGGGCGGCTTGACGAACTGAATGAGGCGGCGACCCTGGCTCTTGCAGAATACAGACGCGGCGGGCGCGAGTGAGGAGGTACAAGGCGATGTGGAGAAGAAATGGTGGGCGCGTGCAGGGTCAACACTCGATGCAGAGCGGCGGCGCGTTACCAGTGAGCAGGACGGGTCGAGACGGAGGGCGCCGGCAAGCTCGCACGATGGTGACGGAGTGAAACTCCGAGAGCTCCTGGTGGCGTCTGCCTTGAACGACGGGACTGACGAGGCAGTCGGGAACAGCGGCATCTTGTAGGCACGGAGGCAGTGGAACTCGAGGGGAGGCTCGGGCGCGACACCTCATGCTGCTGCTCGCCAGCGACGAGGGGCTCAGGTGCGGCCAGAGGGAGGAGGCGCTCGTGTGAGAGCTCGACTGGCCGCTGGACACGGGTGAGGGTGGTGCTGGCGAGGTTCCTAGTCGGGGAGGCGCTGGCTTCGGGAGGAGGCGCGCCGTGCTCGGTGCAGGGATTGAGCAGGAGGAGGCAGGGGCTTCTCTGGTTGTTGGCTGGATCGATGGAAGTGCATCAGGGGGAGAGGTGGATCTAGTGGAGAGCTGATTGGTGGAATTCTGGATCGGGGAAGATCCCGATGGGGATTTTTTGAGAGAGTGGCGGCGCGAGGAGGAGTGGATGGGACAGCTCCCCTAATTTTTAGGGTTGTACATTATATATACAGTAGGTGGTTGATTAGGGGCTAGCAGGACCCTCCGATCGTAATCGGGCGGTCGAGAATAAATAAGCTAGGGAGCCCATATAAGAAAATGGAGACGTTTTGTAGATGTTCGGGGATGATCCGGACACAACAGTGGCGACAGTCCGGGTCAGGTTCGGGACAACTTTCGGACGCGCGTGAGGGGGCTGCGGGCTGACGAGAGAGGTTAGATTGGACCTGGCGGTAGGTAGTGAGCTGTGTAGACGGTCTCGAGCTGAGAGAAGAGAAGAGAGAGAGGCCCGGCAGAGTTTCCGGAGACCGAAAACGTCTGAGTTTAGACCGGCTATAATGCCGCTATAGATTAACGGTTGGGCTATCAAATGAACTGCGAATGCGATGAAACTTGACAGGCGGTCTATCTACACTATAATAAGACCACACACCAACTTTCAACCCATTCCGAGAACATTTTCCGGCCACTTATAAAATATTATTTTGAACAAGCCGCGGGCGCGTGCAAGTGTGGTTGGGCTCAGGACGGACAATGGACAGAACTGGGTGAACCCGGACGGATGCAAGTTTTGAAAACATGATGATGCAATGCACATGATGAAATGACAAGATGCAACACGCAAGCAAAAGACAAGGCAACAACAGCGAATAACTAGAAGACACCTGGCGCAACGGCCTCGGGGCGTTACAGGCTGGTACTCGGGCTGTTCGGAATTTAGGTCCGTCACTGGCATTGAAGGTAATAGCCGTATCGCTCCAAGGATTTGTTTCTGCTATGTGGCAGATTTCGGACGTGCTGCGGAGTGTTCGCTTCCGTCTTTTATTTGACGCGAAGGTCTCGAAGACCGTTAAGACCGTACTGTTGTCCTCGGGGTGGTGCTCTGTGGTTTTTGGGAGGAGTTGGTCCTCACCACTTTTGGCCACCTGTTGGAGTATCCAGCATGCTCTAAGGCTATGCGTTGGTATCGCATCCACTGTACTATGAATTTTGCAGGGTCCGTTGAGCCATCCCTCCAGTACGGTTCCTTACCCCGTAGAGGGCTTTTGCTTTTTGGTAGTTAACCCAGGTGTATTGTGATAATGCACCCTTTTATTTCGGACTGGGTTTGTATTCAGGGCCGGATTATCCCAAAATTTTATTTCGGTTTTCCAGGCGCTTTCCATTGCACAGTGCTTTCGTACTATGGACACCAAGTCGGCAAAGCATGTAATTTCGCGACGACTTATGCTATTGAGGATTCCCTTGTCCGTGCAATTATTGCAGAAGAGTGAAATTGCGTCTTCCTCGCAGCAGTCCTTTATCCTGTTCTTGACGAGGAGGAATCTGGCCCAGTAATGGTGTACTGTTTCTGCGGGCTCTTGCCTAATTTGGGATAGATCGCGTATGTTTGGGTGGGTGGGTGGAATTGAATCCGAATCCTCACCCAATCTGAGGCTCAGTGGCCGAGGAGTTTCCGAACTCGAAAGTTTGTATTCTTGGATGTTTTCCGGTAAATCTAGCCCGCTGCCTGATTCTGGGTTCAGGCTTTGAGTGAGATCCTCCCCTCCGCGGGTATCCGGCTTGGAGGGATCGAGAATCCGGACTTAGCTAGTCCTTAAGATAGATGAAGTTTTGCTGCATTGTTCTTCCACCACTGCAACGTGATGGGTGACCTGGGGAGAGTTAATTTCTCTTAGATCGGGTTTAGGCCCAATCTGATCGTAGTCTGTAGGGACTCCCAGGGCGGCGATACGATCCAAGAGCTCGTTCAGGGAAGAGAGCTCCATTGGATCTAACTACTCGGCGAGTTCCGAGTTGATGTGAAGATTGCTTTCGATGACCCGAGAAGTCATCGTCGGCGCAGCAGCCGAACAGGCGGTCATAAGAAAACCACCTAGCCAGAGAGTTTGGCCGATAGCCAGAGCTCCCTCAGCGATAGTGTCGTCTTTAAAGACGGGACGAGACATCCTTCCTTGTGGTGACGGCACAACGGAACTCTCAATGAAAGCACCAATGTCGGTCAAAACCAGCGGATCTCGGGTAGGGGGTCCCGAACTGTGCGTCTAGGCCGGATGGTAACAGGAGGCAAGGGACATGAAGTTTTACCCAGGTTCGAGCCCTCTTGATGGAGGTAAAACCCTACGTCCTGCTTGATTAATATTGAAGATATGGGTATTACAAGAGTAGATCTACCACGAGATCAGAGAGGCTAAACCCTAGAAGCTAGCCTATGGTATGATTGTATGTTGTGATTGTTGTCCTACGGACTAAAACCCTTCGGTTTATATAAACACCGGAGAAGGTTAGGGTTACACAAGGTCGGTTACAAAGGAGGAGATATCCATATACATATTGCCTAGCTTGCCTTCCACGCCAAGTAGAGTCCCATCCGGACACGAGACGAAGTCTTCAATCTTGTATCTTCATAGTCTAACAGTCCAGCCAATGGAGATAGTTCGGCTGTCCGGAGACCCCCTAATCCAGGACTCCCTCACTCCCCCTGTCATCTGGGGCACACCGTTTCGGAAGCTGACCTGTGGGCCTACTAAGTTGACATACCAAGGGCTTTGTCAACTTAGTCAATATAAACGATTATAGCTGTAGTGACCGTACGATGTCCATCCAACGGCCGTCGTGCTTCTTCAACCTCTGGTCTTCTTGCTCCAGCCGCCCAAAGCAGCGCCGGTCGTGCCGACTGCTCCTGCCTCCCGTGGCCGACTGTGCTGCTGCGGAGGCCTCACCGCCCCCTACTACTCCCACCACTGGCCAGGCCATCCCCCCACTCACCCACACCCCCTGTTATTCTGTGGCGACGGCAGCGTAGCCGAACCAGTGAACCCTCGTACTCCTCTCCGCGTGTGAAACCACTATCACGTCTTCCCCGGCTCAGCGTCATCCCCTTCCTAGGCCTTGCCGTCGTCCACCGCCTTGATGCTCTCGGCGCGGCGTGGTTAACGTGGTCAAGGAATGACTTCCATCGGACATGGACTGTACGTGGAGAGGCCGACAGCTGGGTCCACGGCAGCCGCAAGGAAGTGCCTCCTTATTACGTGTAAAATAATTATTCCTCCACCTGACAGTGGGGACCCACCGGACGGGCCACCGTATTTCGCGAAAAAAATGATTCGCCCCCTAACTGCTGGGACCCACGCGCTACATCTTCGCACGCAAGGAAGTGTGTCCGGAAAAAAATGATTCGCGCCCCTGACTGCTGGGACCCACCAGCTATATCTTTGCATGCAAGGAAGTGCGTCTGAAAAAAAACAATTCGCCCCCCGACTGCTGGGACCCACCAGCTACACCTTTGCACACAAGGAAGTGCGTCCGGGCAAAAAAAAAACGATTCGCCCCCCTTACTGCTGGGACTCAGCAGCTACACCTTCGCACGCAAGGAAGTACGTCCGGGCAAAAAATAAACAAAATGATTCGCCCCCCTGACTGTTGGGACCCACCAGCTACATCTTCGCAGGTAAGGAAGTGCCTGACAGTCGGGACCCACCTGGTCGAAGCGTACATAGAGTTGTCATTCTGGTCGCGAACATGTACGTACATACTGGTCGATGTAGAGGCGCGCACGTGTCATAGTAGAGGCGCGCACGTGTCGTAGTAGAGGCGCACACGTAGCATATACACGTATGTACAGCGGCCAGGGTGCAAGAAAGAAAATACGGCCACGTATATGTACATACGGGCAGGGTCTCGAACGCCTACTCGCGCATACGTACGGCCAGGGCTCGTGTACATGGCTGGGTCGGAACGGAGAAACAGCATAGTCGTCGTGTTCATGGGGAGGCAACGGAATGCGTCGTGTTCATGGGGAGGCAACGGAATGCGTCGTGTTCATGGGGAGGCAACGGAATGCTCGTGTTCATGGGGAGGCAACGGAATGCGTCGTGTTCATCGGGAGGCAACAGAATGCGTCATGTTCATCGGGAGGCAACGGAATGCGTCATGTTCATCAGGAGGCAACAGAACGCGTGTGAGCCAACCGGCTGGGTCGGAACGGAATGCGTGGTCGTGTTCATCGGGAGGGCTTGGACGGAACAGGCGATGGAAACGAGGCCTGGTGTACTGCAGAACGGAGGAAACTGACCTCCTATAGTCGAAACGGGGGTCATGTTGATCGGGAGGGGTGTGGCGTACCGCAAAATGAAGGAAACAGACCTCCTACGGTCGAAACGGGGTCCTGTTGATCGGGAGGGGTTTGGCATACTGCAAAACGGACGAAACGGACCTCCTATGGTCGAAACGGGGGTCCTGTTCATCGGGAGGGGTGTGGCGTACCGCAAAACGGGACTCCACGGGATACTTTTCATCTCCACCGTCGACCTCCTCCAGCCTCCACGGGCTACCGTCGACCTCCTCCAGCCACCACGGGCTCCTGTTCATCCAGCCTCCACCACGCGCTACTCCATCGGCTACTGTTCAACCACCCCTCCACCGTCTATTGTTCATCCAGCCCTCCACACCATGGGGTCCTGTTCAACCACCCCTCCACGGTCACCCCTCCACCGTCTACTGTTCATCCAGCCCTCCACACCACGGGGTCCTGTTCATCTAGAGGCAACGCCACCGCTCACTGTTCATCCAACCCCCCCTCCTGCAACGCTCACTATTCAGCCAATCGATCGGCTTCAGTTAGCAGCAGTAGTGAAGGAATCGCTTGATCGGGTTCAGTTAACAGCCATCGATCGATCGCTCGGGTTCAGTAACGCGTAGCCTGCAGTGCAATCACTCGGGTTCAGTTAGAGCCCAACGCCTCGCTCGGGTTCAGTTAGAGCCAACGCCTCACACACACGTGCGTACGTGTACGAGAGAAACGTGCATCGCTCGGCCCCCGACCTCCCACCGTAACCGGGAACTCCCCGAAATTTTCCTCGCCCTCGCTTCTACCACGGTTTTTTCCGTCATGGACGGCCCAAAGAATGTCATGCAGCTGAGTCTCCGGCCCGCCCAGGACGAAAAGCCCATTTTCTGTCATGATTTTTTGTCATAGAAGTAGGAGCCCACCACATCTATGATGATACCGGGTCTTGTCACAATTATCGTCATAGAAGTGTCATATGTATGACAAAAAAAATCGTTTGGCCCAAAATGTCACAGATGTGTCTTTTTTTGTAGTGATAGGAGGAAGAAGTATGTCGGTGGAGCAACATGGGCCCCACGAGGTTGGAGGGCGCGCCGGGGGGGTAGGCGCGCCCCCTACCTCGTGCCTTCCTGGTTGCTTTCTTGACGTAGGGTCCAAGTCCTCTGGATCACGCTCGTTCCGAAAATCACGTTCCCGAAGGTTACATTCCGTTTGGACTCCGTTTGATATTATTTTTCTGCGTAACTCTGAAATAGGCAAAAAACAGCAATTCTCGGTTGGGCCTATGGTTAGTAGGTTAGTCCCAAAAATAATATAAAAGTGTATAATAAAGCCCAATAATGTCCAAAACAAAATATAATATAGCATGGAACAATCAGAAATTATAGATATGTTGGAGACGTATCAAGCATCCCCAAGCTTAATTCCTGCTCGTCCTCGAGTAGGTAAATGATAAAAACAGAATTTTTGATGTGGAATGCTACTTGGCATAATTTCAATGTAATTCTCTTAGTTGTGGTATGAATATTCAGATCCGAAAGATTCAAGACAAAAGCTTAATATTGACATAAAAATAATAATACTTCAAGCATACTAACTAAGCAATTATGTCTTCTCAAAATAACATGGCCAAAGAAAGTTATCCCTACAAAATCATATAGTCTGGCTATGCTCTATCTTCACCACACAAAGTATTTAAATCATGCACAACCCCGATGACAAGCCAAGCAATTGTTTCATACTTTTGATGTTCTCAAACTTTTTCAATCTTCACGCAATACATGAGCGTGAGCCATGGACATAACACTATATGTGGAATAGAATGGTGGTTGTGGAGAAGACAAAAAAAGGAGAAGATAGTCTCACATCAACTAGGCGTATCAACGGGCTATGGAGATGCCCATTAATAGATATCAATGTGAGTGAGTAGGGATTGCCATGCAACGGATGCACTAGAGCTATAAGTATATGAAAGCTCAACAAAAGGAACTAAGTGGGTGTGCATCCAACTCGCTTGCTCACGAAGACCTAAGGCATTTTGAGGAAGCCCATCATTGGAATATACAAGCCAAGTTCTATAATGAAAAATTCCCACTAATATATGAAAGTGATATCATAGGAGACTCTCTATCATGAAGATCATGGTGCTAATTTGAAGCACAAGTGTGGTAAAAGGATACTAGCATTGTCCCTTCTCTCTTTTTCTCTCATTTTTTATTTGGGACTTTTTATGGCCTCTTTTTTTTAGTTCGGAGTCTCATCTCGACTTGTGGGTGAATCATGTTGGAAATATGCCCTAGAGGCAATAATAAATTGGTTATTATTATATTTCCTTGTTCATGATAAACGTTTATTATCCATGCTAGAATTGTATTGATAGGAAACTCATATACATGTGTGGATACATAGACAACACCATGTCCCTAGTAAGCCTCTAGTTGACTAGCTCGTTGATCAATAGATGGTTACGGTTTCCTGACCATGGACATTGGATGTCGTTGATAACGGGATCACATCATTAGTAGAATGATGTGATGGACAAGACCCAATCCTAAGCCTAGCAAAAAGATCGTGTAGTTCGTATGCTAAAGCTTTTCTAATGTCAAGTATCATTTCCTTAGACCATGAGATTGTGCAACTCCCGGATACCGTTGAAGTGCTTTGGGTGTGCCAAACGTCACAACATAACTGGGTGGCTATAAAGGTTCACTACAGGTATCTACGAAAGTGTCTGTTGGGTTGGCGAGAATCGAGACTGGGATTTGTCACTCCGTGTAAACGGAGAGGTATCTCTGGGCCCACTCGGTAGGACATCATCATAATGTGCACAATGTGATCAAGGAGTTGATCACGGGATGATGTGTTACGGAACGAGTAAAGAGACTTGCCGGTAACGAGATTGAACAAGGTATCGGGATACCGACGATCGAATCTCGAGCAAGTATCGTACCGCTAGACAAAGGGAATTGAATACGGGATTGATTGAATCCTCGACATCATGGTTCATCCGATGAGATCATCATGGAACATGTGGGAGCCAACATGGGTATCCAGATCCCGCTGTTGGTTATTGGCCAGAGAGGTGTCTCGGTCATGTCTGCATGGTTCCCGAACCCATAGGGTCTACACACTTAAGGTTCGATGATGCTAGGGTTATAAAGGAAGTTTGTATGTGGTTACCGAATGTTGTTCGGAGTCCCGGGTGAGATCCTGGATGTTACGAGGAGTTCCAGAATGGTCCAGAGGTAAAGATTTATATATGGGAAGTCCTGTTTTGGTCACCGGAAAAGTTTCGGGTGCTATCGGTAACGTACCGGGACCACCGGGAGGGTCCCGGGGGTCCATCGGGTGGGGCTACCTGCCCCAGAGGGCTGCGTGGGCCAAGTGTGAGGGGGGACCAGCCCCAGGTGGGCTGGTGCGCCCCCCCCCCCCACCAGGGCCCAAGGCGAAGAGAGAAGGGAAAAGGGGGAAACCCTAGGCTCAGATGGGCCTAAGGCCCACCTAGTGGTGCGCCCCCCTCTCTCCCCCCTTGGCCGCCCCCTAGATGGGATCTAGGGCTGGCCGCCACCCCTAGGGGTGGAAACCTAGGTGGGGGCCCAGCCCCTCCCTT
>NC_041382.1:36541621-36561717 GCF_002162155.2 Triticum dicoccoides
CAGAGGTAAAGATTTATATATGGGAAGTCCTGTTTTGGTCACCGGAAAAGTTTCGGGTGCTATCGGTAACGTACCGGGACCACCGGGAGGGTCCCGGGGGTCCATCGGGTGGGGCTACCTGCCCCAGAGGGCTGCGTGGGCCAAGTGTGAGGGGGGACCAGCCCCAGGTGGGCTGGTGCGCCCCCCCCCCCACCAGGGCCCAAGGCGAAGAGAGAAGGGAAAAGGGGGAAACCCTAGGCTCAGATGGGCCTAAGGCCCACCTAGTGGTGCGCCCCCCTCTCTCCCCCCTTGGCCGCCCCCTAGATGGGATCTAGGGCTGGCCGCCACCCCTAGGGGTGGAAACCTAGGTGGGGGCCCAGCCCCTCCCTTTCCCCTATATATAGTGGGGGTTTTGGGCTGCCATACACATGAGAACATCTCCTTCTTGGCGCAGCCCTACCCCTCTCCCTCCTCGTCTCTTGCGGTGCTTGGCGAAGCCCTGCTGGAGTACCACGCTCCTCCACCACCACCACGCCGTCGTGCTGCTGCTGGATGGAGTCTTCCCCAACCTCTCCTTCTCCCCTTGCTGGATCAAGGCGTAGGAGACGTCACCGGGTTGTACATGTTTCACTTAGATGACTAGAGGGATGTCTATCTGAGTGGGAGTTCATTAGATGAACTCAATTATCATGAACATAGTCTAAATTGTCTTTGCAAATATGTTGTAGATAAATAGCTCACGTTGTAGCTCCCTGTTTCAATACGTTCCTAGAGAAAGATTAAGTTGAAAGATATTGTAAGCAATGATGCGGACTGGGTTCGTAGTCTGAGGAGTGTCCTCACTTCTACACAGAAGGCTTACGTCTTTGATGCACCGCTCGATGTGCAAACCCCTACAACGTCGTCTGTGGATGTTGTGAACACCTGACAGACACGTCCTGATGACTACTTGATAGTTTAGAGCACCATACTTTACGGCTTAGAATCGGGATTCCAATGACGTTTTAAACGCCATAGAACATATGAGATGTTCCAAGAGATGAAATTGGGATTTCAGGCTCATGCCCGTGTTGAGAAGTGTGAGACCTCTGACAAGTTATTTAGCCCACAAGATGGAGGAGAATAGCTCAGCTAGTGAGCATGTGCTCAGAATGTCTGGGTGCTACAATCACTTAAATCAAGTGGGAGTTAAACTTCCAGATAAGATAGTGATTGATAGAGTTCTCTAGCCACTATCACTAAGCTACTAGATCTTCGTGATGAACTATGACATGCAAGGGATGGAGTTGATCCCGGAGCTGTTCGCGGTGCTTAAGACCGTAAAGGGTACAAATCAAGAAGGAGCATCAAGTGTTGATGGTTTAACAAGACCACTGGTTTCAAGAAGGGCAAGGTCTAGAAGGGAAACTTCATGGATGGCAAACTAGTTGCCGCTCCAGTGAAGGAACCCAAGGTTGAACCCAAACCCGAGACAAAGTGCTTCTATTGTAAGGGGAACGGTCACTGGTAGCGGAATTACCCCAAATGCATGGTAGATAAGAAGGCTGGCAACTTCAACAAAGTATATACGTGTTATTAATGTGTACCTCGCTAGTACTCCTGGTAGCACCTGGGTATTGGATACCGGTTCAGTTGCTATTTCTGGTGACTTGAAGGAAAAGCTACGGACTAAACGGAGACTGGCTAAGGGCGAGGTGACGATGTGTGTTGGAAGTGTTTCCAAAGTTGATGAGATCACCATCGCACGCTCCATCTGCCTTCGGGATTAGTATTGAACCTAGATAAATGTTATCAGGTGTCTACGTTGAGCATGAATATGATTAGATCATGTTCATTGCAATACGGTCATTCATTTAAGTTAGAGAATAATGGTTATTATGTTTACATGAATGATACCTTTCATGATCATGCACCCTATGTGAATGGTTCATTGAATCTCGGTCGTGGTAATACACATGTTCACGCCAAAAGATGTAGAGTTAATAATGATAGTACCACTTTCTTGTGGCACTACCGCTTAGGTCATATTGGCGTAAGATGCATGAAGAAACTCCATGTCGATGGATGTTTGGAGTCACTTGATTTTGAATCGCTTGACACATGCGAGCCATGCCTCATGGGCAGGATGACTAAGACCCCATTTTCAGGTACAATGAAACGGGCAAGTGACTTGTTGGAAATCATACATGCTGATGTGTGTGATCCAATGAGAATTGAAGCATGCGGTGGATATTGCTATTTTCTCATCTTCACTGACGATTTGAGTAGATATAGGTATATTTACTTAATGAAGCACAAGTCTGAAATGTTTGAAAAGTTCAAGCGATTTCAGAGTGAAGTTAAGAATCATCATAACAATAAGATCATGTTCCTACGATCTGATCGAAAGGGGATTTTCTGAGTTATGAGTTTGGCAATCACTTAAGACATTGTGGAATTGTTTCACAGTTGAAGCCACCTGGAACACCACAAGGTAATGGTGTGTCCGGACATCGTAATCGAACCCTATGAGATATGGTGCGATCTATAATGTCTCTTACCAATCTACCGTTTTCATTTTGAGGTTATGCGTTAGAGACAGCTGCATTCACTTTAGATAGGACACCATCTAAGTCCGTTGAAACGACGTCGTGTGAACATTGGTTTGGCAAGAAACCAAAGTTGTCACTTCTTAATGTTTGGGGCTGCGATGCTTAAGGCTTCAGCCGGAGAAGCTCGAACCCAAAGCGGATAAACACATCTTCATAGGATACCCAAAGGTGACAGTTGGGTACACCTTCTATCTCAGATCCGAGGGCAAATTGTTTGTCGCTAAGAACGGGTCCTTTCTCGAAAAGGAGTTTCTCTCGAAAGAATTGAGTGGGAGGAAGATAGAACTTGATGAGGTTGTCAAACCTTTACTTCAACCAGAGAGTGATGCAACACAGAAAGATGTTTTCTGTGGAGCCTATGTCTGTTGAATAGGAAGTTAATGATAGTGATCATGAAGCTTCGAATCAAGTTGCTATCGAACCTCATAGGTCGACAAGGATATGTACTACTCCTGAGTGGTATGGTGATCCTGTCTTAGATATCATGTTGTTAGACAACAATGAACCTACGAGCTATGGAGAAGTGATGGTGGGCCCGTATTCCGACAAATGGTTAGAAGCCATGAAATCCGAGATAGGATCCATGTATCAGAACAAAGTATGGACTTTGGTGGACTTGGCCGATGATCGGCAAGCCGTTGAGAATAAATGGATCTTTAAGAAGAAGACGGACGTGGGCGGTAATGTTGCCGTCTATGAAGCTCGACTTGTGGGAAAGAGTCTTTTCACAAGTTCAAGGAGTTGACTACGATGAGAATTTCTCACCCATAGCGATGCTTAAGTCTGTCGGAATCATGATAGCATTAGCTGTAGGGACAATTGCATTTTTACCCCTAGTTGGTTCCTACCCACAGGTTTTGCCCTTACTTTTCGAGCTTGCTCAGTTTTGCCCTTACTTTTTCCGTCGAGATCCCTCGAATGCCCTTTGACCGTTTGACCAAAACTTTGAAAATTCATAACTAATTCATATGAACTCAGAAAAATACAAATAAGATATCAAAATGTTGAGATAAACAATACCTTTATGGGCATATCATTTGCACTCAGGACAAAAGCATCGTTTAAACTACCCGAGGTAATTAATGTTATTAACATTATTAAAAATAAATAGGTATAAACAATATTTTTTTCGTGAATAAAAATTATATGCAAATGTAGGTGATGTTTTATGAACATCCTGATACCTTATTTGCATTTTCCTGAGTTCGTATCAACTTGTTATGAAGTTTCCAAATAATGGTCAAAGTCATTAGAACATTCATAACAAGTTGATACAAACTCAAAAAAATGCAAAAAGTTATCAGGATGTTCAGAAAACATCACCTACATTTGCATGTAATTTTTATTCATGAAAAGAATTATTGTTTATACCTATTTATTTTTAATAATGTTAATAACACTATTTACCTCGGGTAGTTTAAATGATGATTTTGTCCTGAATGCAAATGATATGCCCATAAAGGTAATGTTTATCTGAACATTTTGATATCTTATTTGCATTTTTCTGAGTTCATATGAATTAGTTATGAATTTTCAAAGTTTTGGTCAAACGGTCAAAGGGCATTCGAGGGACCTTGATGGAAAAAGTAAGGGCAAAACTGAGCAAGCTCGAAAAGTAAGGGCAAAACCCGTGGGTAGGAACCAACTAGGGGTAAAAATGCAATTGTCCCTTAGCTGTATTTTTCGATTATGAAATCTTACAGATGGATGTCAAAACAAGTTTTCTTACCAGTTTTCGTAAGAAAAGTTGTATGTGATACAATAAAAGGTTTTGTCGATCCTAAGGATGCTAAAAGGTATGCTGGCTCCAGCAATCCTTCTATGGACTAGAGCAAGCATCTCGGAATCGGAATATATGTTTTGATGGAGTGATCAAAGCTTTTAGGTTTATACAATGTTTGCTAGAAACTTGTATTTACAAGAAGAGTGGGAGCACTACAATATTTCTGATAAGTATATGTGGATGACATATTGTTGATCTGAAATAATGTAGAATTTCTGGAAAGCATAAACGGTTGTTTGAAGAGTGATTTTCAAAGGAAGACCTGGATAAAGCTACTTACATATTGGGCATCAAGATCTATAGAAATAGATAAAGACGCCTGATGATACTTTCAAAGAACGCACACCTTGACATGTTTTTGAAAGAGTTCAAAATAGATCAGTCAAAGAAGGGGTTCTCACCTGAGTTGTAAGGTGTGAAGTTGAGTAAGACTCGAAGATTGACCACGGCAGAAGAAAGAGGAAGGACGAAGGTCGTCCCCTATGCTTTTGTCATAGGCTCTATACGGTATGCCATGATGAGTACCGCACCTGATGTGAGCCTTGCCACATGTCTGGCAAGAGGGTACAAAGGTGATCTAGGAGTAGATCACCAGATAGCGGTCAAAATTATCCTTAGAGGAATAAGGAAATGTTTCTCGGTTATGGAGGTGATAAAGAGTTCGACGTAAAGAGTTACGTCGATGCAAGCTTAACACCTATCCGGATAGCTCTGAGTAGAGATACCGAATACGTATAATGGAGCAACAATTTGGAATAGCTCCAAGTGGAACGTGGTAGCAGCATCTATGATATGACATAAAGTTTTGCGAAATACATAGGGATCTGAATATGGCAAGACCCGTTGACTACAACCTCTCTCACAAGCATAACATGATCAAACCCAGAACTCTTTGAGTGTTTATCACATAGTGATGTGAACTAGATCATTGAGTCTAGTGGACTCTTGGATGTTTGTCTCATGGCGATGTGACCTGTGAGTGTTAATCACATGGCGATGTGAACTAGATTATTGACTCTAGTGCAAGTGGGAAACTGTTGGAAATATGCCCTAGAGGCAATAATAAATTGGTTATTATTATATTTCCTTGTTCATCATAATCGTTTATTATCCATGCTAGAATTGTATTGATAGGAAACTCAGATACATGTGTGGATACATAGACAACACCATGTCCCTAGTAAGCCTCTAGTTGACTAGCTCATTGATCAATAGATGGTAACGGTTTCCTAACCATGGACATTGGATGTCGTTGATAACGGGATCACATCATTAGGAGGAGGATGTGATGGACAAGACCCAATCCTAAGCCTAGCACAAAGATCGTGTAGTTCGTATGCTAAAGCTTTTCTAATGTCAAGTATCATTTCCTTAGACCATGAGATTGTGCAACTCCCGGATACCGTAGGAGTGCTTTGGATGTGCCAAACGTCACAACGTAACTGGGTGGCTATAAAGGTTCACTACAGGTATCTCCGAAAGTGTCTGTTGGGTTGGCACGAATCTTAGCACGCATCCTAGCGGTTCTTTCTTTGCACTCATGAGTGGAAATTCTCATGGCTTTGAGATACTCATTGATATCATGCTTAGGTGGAATAGATCTAAGTTTCAAAGAATCAACATCAAGAGAAATTATATCAATGTTCCTAGCCAACTCAGCAATCTTAAGCAATTTTTCTTCAACCAAAGCATTGAAATTCTTTTGTGAGGTAATAAATTCTTTAATATTAGATTCAAAATCAAAGGGCGTCTTATTATAATTTCCATAGGAATTGTTGTAGGAATTACCATAATTATTAGAGGAATTACTAGGGAATGGCCTAGAATTAAAATTACCTCTATACACGTTATTACCAAAATTGTTCCTACCAACAAAATTCACATCCATAGATTCATTATTATTATCAATCAAGGTAGACAAATACATATCATTAGGATCAGTAGGAGCACTCTTATTAGCAAACAATTTCATAAGTGCATCCATCTTTCCACTCAAACATTAATCTCTTCAATTGCATGCACTTTTTTATTAGTAGATCTTTCGGTGTGCCATTGAGAATAATTAACCATAATATTATCTAGGAGTTTGGTAGCTTCTCCTAAAGTGATTTCCATAAAAGTGCCTCCCGCGGCCAAATCTAAAAGATTTCTAGAAGCAAAATTCAATCCGGCATAAAAGTTTTGTATAATCATCCAAAGATTCAAACCATGTGTTGGGCAATTACGTATCATTAATTTCATCCTATCCCAAGATTGTGCAACATGTTCATGATCAAGTTGCTTAAAATTCATAATATCATTTCTAAGAGAGATGATCTTAGCGGGAGGAAAATACTTAGAGATAAAAGCATCTTTACACTTATTCCATGAATCAATACTATTTTTAGGCAAAGACGAAAACCAAGCTTTAGCATGATCTCTAAGCGAAAACGGGAATAACTTCAATTTAACAATATCATTATCCACATCTTTCTTCTTTTGCATATCACACAAATCAACAAAGTTGTTTAGATGGGTAGCGGCATCTTCACTAGGAAGGCCGGAAAACGGATCTTTCATGACAAGATTCAGCAAAGCAGCATTAATTTCACATGATTCAAAATTGGTAAGAGGAGCAATCGGAGTGCTAATAAAATCATTGTTGTTGGTATAGGTAAAGTCACACAATTTAGTATTATCTTGAGCCATCGCGACAGACAAGCAATCCAACACACAAGCAAACAAGAAACGGGCAAAAAGAGGCAAATAGGGAAAGAGAAGGAGGACGGAGAGAGAGGGAAAATAATACGGCAAGGGTGAAGTGGGGGAGAGGAAAACGAGAGGCAAATGGCAAATAATGTAATGCGGGAGATAAGGGTTTGTGATGGGTACTTGGTATGTTGACTTTTGCACAGACTCCCCGGCAACGGCGCCAGAAATCCTTCTTGCTACCTCTTGAGCACTGCGTTGGTTTTCCCTTGAAGAGGAAAGGGTGATGCAACAAAGTAGCGTAAGTATTTCCCTCAGTTTTTGAGAACCAAGGTATCAATCCAGTAGGAGGCCACACACGAGTCCCTCGCACCTACACAAACAAATAAAATCCTTGCAACCAACACAATAAATGGGTTGTCAATCCCTTCACGGTTTACAAAAGTGAAATCTGATAGATATGATAAGATAATATTTTTGGTATTTTTATGATAAAGATGCAAAGTAAATAAAGCAAATGAAAAACGGCAAAAGAAATAGCTTGTTGATGGAAGATTAATATGATGGAAAAATAGACCCGGGGGCCATAGGTTTTACTAGTGGCTTCTCTCGAGAGCATAAGTATTACGGTGGGTAAACAAATTACTGTTGAGAAATTGACATAATTGAGCATAATTATGAGAATATCTAGGTATGATCATGTATATAGGCATCACGTCCGAGACAAGTAGACCGACTCCTGCCTGCATCTACTACTATTACTCCACACATCGACCGCTATCCAGCATGCATCTAGAGTATTAAGTTCAAAAGAACAGAGTAACGCTTTAAGTAAGATGACATGATGTAGAGGGATAAACTCATGCAATATGATATAAACCCCATCTTGTTATCCTCGATGGCAACAATACAATACGTGCCTTGCTGCCCCTACTGTCACTGGGAGAGGACGCCGCAAGATTGAACCCAAAGCTAAGCACTTCTCGCATTGCAAGATAGATCAATCTAGTAGGCCAAACCAAACTGATAATTCAAAGAGACTTGCAAAGATAACCAATCATACATAAAAGAATTCAGAGAAGATTCAAATATTGTTCATAGATAAACTTGATCATAAACCCACAATTCATCGATCTCAACAAACACACCGCAAAAGAAGATTACATCGAATAGATCTCCACAAGAGAGGGGGAGAACATTGTATTGAGATCCAAAAAGAGAGAAGAAGCCATCTAGCTAATAACTATGGACCCGAAGGTCTGAAGTAAACTACTCACACATCATTGGAGAGGCTATGGTGTTGATGTAGAAGCCCTCCATGATCGATGCCCCCTCCGGCGGAGCTCCAGAAAAGGCCCCAAGATGGGATCTCACGGGTACAGAAGGTTGCGGCGGTGGAATTAGGGTTTTGGCTCCGTATCTGGTAGTTTGGGGGTACGTAGGTATATATAGGAGGAAGAAGTACGTCGGTGGAGCAACATGGGCCCCACGAGGGTGGAGGGCGTGCCTGGGGGGTAGGCGCGCCCCCCTACCTCGTGCCTTCCTGGTTGCTTTCTTGACGTAGGGTCCAAGTCCTCTGGATCACGTTCGTTCCGAAAATCACATTCCCGAAGGTTTCATTCTGTTTGGACTCCGTTTGATATTATTTTTCTACAAAACTCTGAAATAGGCAAAAAAACATCAATTATGGGTTGGGCCTCCAGTTAGTAGGTTAGTCCCAAAATAATTTAAAAGTGTACAATAAAGCCCAATAATGTCCAAAATAGAATATAATATAGCATGTAACAATCAAAAATTATAGATATGTTGGCGACGTATCATGTGCTACCAAACGTCACAACGTAACTTGGTGATTATAAAGGTGCTCTACAGGTGTCTTCGATGGTGCTTGTTGAGTTGGCATAGATCGAGATTAGGATTTGTCACTCCAATTGTCGGAGAGGTATCTCTGGGCCCTCTCGGTAATGCACATCACTATAAACCTTGCTAGCATTGTGACTAATGAGTTAGTTGTGGCATGATGTATTACAAAACGAGTAAAGAGACTTGCCGGTAACGAGATTGAACTAGGTATGAGGATACCGACGATCGAATCTCGGACAAGTAACATACCGATGACAAAGGGAACAATGTATATTGTTATGCGGTTTGACTGATAAATATCTTCGTAGAATATGTAGGAATCAATATGAGTATCCAGGTTCCGCTATTGGTTATTGACTGGAGACGAGTCTCGGTCATGTCTACATAGTTCTCGAACCCGTAGGGTCCGCACGCTTAATGTTTGGTGACATCGGTATTATGAGTTTATGTGTTTTGATGTACCAAAGGTAGTTCGGAGTCCCGGATGTGATCACGGACATGACGAGGAGTCTCGAAATGGTCGAGACATAAGGATTGATATATTGGACGGCTATATTCGGACACCATAAGTGTTCCGGATGGTTTCGGAGAAAACCGGAGTGCCGGAGGGGTTACCGGAACCCCCCGAGGAAGTATTGGGCCTTAGTGGGCCTGAGGGGAGAGAGAGGGCAGTAGCCCAGGAGGTGGCGCGCCCCTCCCATGAGGAGTCTGAATTGGACTAGGGGAGGGGGCGCGGCCCCTCTTTCCCTCTCCCTCTCCCTCTCTTTCCTTCCCCTTCCCCCTTCCTAGTAGGACTAGGAAAGGATGAATCCTACTCCTACTAGGAGGAAGATTCATCCTCTCCTTGGGGCACACCAAGGCCAGCCGGCCTCTCCCTTGCTCCTTTATATACGGGGGCGGGGGGCACCCAAAGACACACAAGTTGAGTGTTCCAAGCCGTCTGCGGTGCCCCCCTCCACCATAATCCACCTCGATCATATCGTAGCGGTGCTTAGGCGAAGCCCTGCATCGGTAGCAACATCATCACCGTCATCACGCCGTCGTGCTGACGGAACTCTCCCGCGAAGCTCTGCTGGATCGGAGTTCATGGGACGCATCGAGCTGAATGTGTGCTGTAGCGACCAGACCTCAAACGGTCCAATCTCTATGCTCCGGTGTCATCCCTGGATCAGTAATGCTGACACCACACAGTACTTGAAGGATTTATAACAGAGTAGCAATCACACACTTATTACATCGAGTGTCTCAATAGAGAACTTATTACAATAAATATGGCTTAAGGCCATCTAATAACGATAACAGCGGAAGGCTTAGAAGATAAGTGAGTCCATCAACTCCAACGGCATCACTGAGTATAGAACCACAACCTAAAACACCTTAATCATTGTCTCAAAAGTCTGCAACATTAACGTTGCAGCCCGAAAACGGGTCAGCACATGGAATATGCTGGCAATGTAACACATAGAGAATAATGGAATGAAACAGCTATACTATATGCATATTTGGCTGGTGGAAAGCTCTATGGTTACAGTTTTGCGAAAAGCCAATTTTTCCCTACTGCAAAGGAATAAATTTATTTAACTATCATGGTGGTTGTTAAACATTGAGAATGGTTGACAACATTCTCAATCCCAATTAAACATCATTAAACAAACCCGTCAAACTTAATTTTATAGTAACATGTTGAGATTCACATGATAATCCAGGTACTAGATACTCAAGATGTCCATAATCGGGGACACGGCTAACCATGATTAGTTTATACACTCTACAGAGGTTTGCGCACTTTTCCCCACAAGACTCGATCTCCTCCGTTGGATTTCTCGCACTACAAGGTGTTTGAGAAACGGATGACCGAGACATAGTCTTTCAGAAGCGCTAGCACCTTACGATCGGGTAGACCGTACCACCTACATCCCCTACATCTGCTAGTCTACCACTATAAGAGTTCGCACGACTTAGTCAACTATGCTAGAGCCCATAATAGCTTGTGGCTGCACACGGAAGTTTCTAGCATGAATAATCTCATGATCCCTTTGAGCCTGGGTGGCGGTCCAAAAGAAAACAGGCAATCCTGGAATACCCAGGTACCTCAATCCACCCAAATGTGTATTTAAGTTGCCACCTTAGATAAACCATTGATTTAAAAGAAATCTCACATCTGTCATGGATATCACTCACCCAATCCACGTCTACTAGCATAGCATAGCAATAGTAAGCAAACGTAGAAGTAACTCCCAAGGTTTGATAATAAACAGGTAATAGGTACTACCTCAACTACTTCCCAAACCCACAATTTAATTAGATCCTAATCATGCAATGTGTAAGGATTGATCTAATGCAATAAAACTGGGTAGTAGGAGGTATGATCAAAGTGTTACTTGCCTTGCTGATGATCCAGGAAACCTAGTGATTCGAAGTAACAAGCGGCGCACTCCGGGTACTCTATCGCAAACAAACAAGCATACAATAAGTACTCAACTAATGCACAGGTAAAACTCAAATAAGAGATCTAAGTAGAAAGTTCAACTTAAGAACTCTGGTTGGCAAAAAGAATCAAATCGAACAAAGCAACGAAAGACAAACGGCAAAACAAATAGGCTTCGATTACTATTCTGGATATAGGGCAATTTTTACAGAAACAAAAACTTGTTTAAGTTGGTTAAACGGCTCCAGGCGCTTGAATCGCCTGATTCCGATAAACGAGCGAAAAGTTATACTAAAACGAAAGTTGGATCAGAAATCGCGATCAGAAAAATCGCGGATTTAATCCGAGAAAAAGGAAACGACGAACAGTTTAACGAATGAACGTTCGTTAACTGGATCTAAACAACGAACACGTTCGTTAAAACGAACGAATGAGCGAACGCTCACTAAATAAATAAACCGAAAATAAAACCGATCTAAATATAAAAAACAAAATCTAAAAAAAAATAAACCGTGACTTTTTTAAAAAAAACGGGCGGTTTTCTAAAGAAAACCGCCGGCGACGGCGGCTACCTTGGGCGGCGGGGCGGCTCCGGCGAGCGGCGCGGGCGGCGGGGCAGTGACGCGGCAGCGGCGAGGCGGCGCGGGGCGGCGGCGAGGCGGCGGGGCGGCGGCAGCGGCGGCGCGGGGCGACGCGGCAACGGCGGCGGCGGCGGTGGCGGCGGCGCGGCGGCGGCTAGTGTTAGGGTTAGGGCGCGGGTGGGCTGGTGGGCTACGGCGGGGCTCGGGCGGCGCTATTTAAAGGCTTCCCCGGGTGGAGTCCCGGTCGGGTACGGCCCGGAGTCGGTTCGGACTTTTAAAAAAAAAATTAATTCCACACAGAGAAACAAATAAAAGAAATACTAAACGGACTCAAAAAATCCCGAAATAAATTTTCCCCGGCTTCTAAAATCAAGCCGCACAGGATGAACATTTATTTGGGGCATAAATGCAATTTTGAAAAACGCGCATTTTCCTAAATTCAAATAAAACCAAATAAAATCTTATTTGATTTTTTATTAAATCCTCAATATTTCTTTATTTTGGGAAAGTTATTTTATTCCCTCTCTCATATTTTTGTAATAGAAATTATTGAAGATAAAATAAATAAAATCAAATGATCCTATTTTCAAAATTTGAGACAACTCAAATATGAAAATAACGAAATCCCCAACTCTCTCCGAGGGTCCTTGAGTTGCGAAAAATTTCTAGGATCAACCAAAATGCAATAAATATGATATGCAATGATGATCTAGTGTATAACATTCCAAATTGAAAATTTGGGATGTTACAAACCTACCCCCCTTAAGATGAATCTCGCCCTCGAGATTCAGGTTGGCTAGAAAATAGGTGAGGGTGGTCCTTCAGCAAATCTTCCTCTCGTTCCCAAGTGGCTTCATCCTCCATGTGGTGGCTCCACTGAACTTTGCAGAACTTGATAACCTTGCTGCGGGTGACTCGACTGGCATACTCTAGAATCTTAACTGGTTTCTCCTCATAGGTCAAATCACTGTCCAACTGAATTGCTTCCAGTGGTACCGTATCCCTCAGCGGTATGTCAGCCATCTCTGCGTGGCACTTCTTCAACTGGGATACATGAAACATGTCGTGAACTCCTGACAGTCCTTCGGGTAATTCCAACTTGTAGGCTACTTCTCCCATACATTCCAACACTTTGTATGGGCCTACAAAACGTGGCGCTAGTTTTTCCTTAACTCCAAAGCGCTTAACTCCTCGAAGTGGTGATACTCGAAGATAAGCTCGGTCTCCGACTTTGTAACCTGTCTCCTTGCGTTTAGAGTCTGCATAACTCTTCTACCTAGATTGAGCTACCTTTAGTCTGTCGCGAATTAATTTCACTTTCTGTTCAGATTCCTTTATCAGATCCGGTCCAAACAACTGGCGATCTCCAACATCATCCCAGGACAATGGGGTCCTGCACCTCCTTCCGCACAAGGCTTCGAAAGGGGCCATCTTCAAACTGGATTGGTAGCTGTTGTTGTAAGAGAACTCTGCATATGGCAAATTCTCATCCCAACTAGATCCGTAATCTAGCGCACAAGCTCTTAGTCTGTCCATCTGTCCATCTGGTTGACTCTCTCAGTCTGTCCATATGTCTATGGGTGGAAAGCTGTGCTAAACTCTAGTCTGGTTCCCAAAGTCTCATGCAACTGATTCTAGAACTTTGAAGTAAACTGGGTTCCTCTATCTGATACAATGCTCCTCGGAACTCCATGCAGACATATGATCCTGGTCATGTATATCTTTGCCAACTTTGCACTGGTATAGGTAGTCTTCACTGGAATGAAATGAGATACCTTTGTCAAACGATCGACTACAACCCATATCGAGTCGTAGCCTGAACGTGTTCTGGGCAATCCTATAATAAAATCCATGCCTAGCTTATCCCACTTCCATTCGGGTACCGGCAATGGTTGTAGCAATCCTGCTGGCTTCTGATGCTCTGCCTTCACTCTCTGACATACATCACAAACTGCTACATACTCCGCAATATCCTTCTTCATTCCGGTCCACCAGAAAATATCCTTCAAATCCAAATACATCTTGGTATTTCCTGGGTGAATCGAATATGGTGAATCATGGGCCTCTTGCAGAATTAGCTTTCTCATCTCCGGATCATTTGGTACATAGACGCGGTCTTCAAACCATAGGGTATCGTGCTCATCCTCACGAAATCCCTTAGCTTTTCCTTTGCTAATTTTCTCCTTAATAGAAGCAATCTCCTTGTCAGTCCTTTGGGCTTCTCTGATTTTATCCATCAATGTAGACTGAATCTCCAATGCTGCTACATAGCCTCTCAAGGACTATTTCTGAACATAACTCTCGAAGATTTTCGGCTAACTCCCTTGGTAATTCTCCCGTCATTAGGGTGTTGACATGGCTCTTACGGCTTAATGCGCCAGCTACTACATTAGCCTTTCCGGGGTGATAATGCAATTTCATATCATAATCCTTGATGAGCTCCAACCATCTCCTTTGTCTGAGATTCAACTCCTTCTGTGTGAAAATATACTTCAAACTCTTATGATCCGTATACACCTCGCAATGGTTTCCAATCAGAAAATGTCTCCAAGTCTTCAGTGCATGCACTACGGATGCTAACTCCAAATCATGTGTAGCATAATTCAACTCATGAGGCTTAAGCTGTCGTGAGGCATATGAAACAACTCTCCCTTCCTGCATAAGCACTGCTCCAAGTCCTCGACGTGAAGCGTCGCAATACACCTCATAATCCTTGTTCTGGTCTGGCAAAATCAACACTGGTGAAGTAACCAAGCGTTTCTTCAACTCCTGAAAACTAGCCTCACATTCCTCCGTCCATATGAACTTGGTATCCTTCCTCAACAACTCCATCATAGGCTTCGCAATCTTTGAGAAATTCTCAATAAACCTCCGGTAGTATCCTGCGAGTCCAAGAAAACTCCGGATCTCTCCCACGGTGGTTGGTGCTTCCAACTTGGTCGCGGTATCAACTTTAGTGGGATCTACTGCTATACCTTCTCCGGATATAACGTGTCCAAGAAATCCAACTTCCTTCAACCAAAACTCACATTTGCTAAACTTGGCATATAATTGGTGTTCTCTGAGCTTTCCAAGAACCAAACGCAAATGTTCCTTATGCTCTTCTTCATTCTTCAAGTAAACCAGGATATCATCAATGAACACTACGACGAACTTATCCAAGAACTCCATAAACACCTTGTTCATCATGTTCATAAAATATGCAGGTGCGTTAGTCAGACCAAATGACATAACGGTATACTCATACAGCCCATACCTAGTGATAAAAGCCGTCTTGGGTATATCCTGTTCCCGAATCTTCAACTGGTGGTATCCTGATCGCAGATCGATCTTGGAAAATACCTTAGCTCCTTGCAATCGATCAAACAGATCATTGATCATTGGTAGTGGGTACTTGTTCTTGATGGTTACTTCATTCAATCTTCGATAATCGACAACCATCCTTAACGATCCATCCTTCTTCTCCACTAGAAGTACTGGCGATCCCCAAGGTGAAGAACTTGGGCGAATATAACCTTTATCTAGTAACTCCTTAATTTGCTTCTTAATTTCCACCAAATCCTTTGCAGGCATCCTATATGGTCTCTTTGATATTGGCCTTGTGTCTGGCAATAGCTCAATCAAAAACTCAATATCTCTATCTGGTGGCATGCCTGGCAACTCTTCTGGAAATACTTCGGGGAAATCCTTTACTACTGGTACTTCCTCCTGCACAACTCCTATTAAGCAATTTACTTGAGTCCTCTTTGGCACATGTCGGGATACATACTTGATCCTTCTCCCTTCTGGGGTGGTAAGCAAAATTGACTTACTAGCACATTCAATATTCCCTTCATACTTTGATAACCAATCCATGCCTAATATCACATCCAATCCTTGGGATTCCAGTACTATTAGGTCTGAGGGGAAAACATAGTTACCAATCCTTAATGGTAACCGATCACACCATAGACTAGCCGTATATTCTGCTCCAGGCGAGGTTACTAACATGGGTGACCTAAGGGCTTGGGTTGGCAGTTTATACTTATCCACAAATCCCCTGGATATGTATGAATGCGATGCACCAGTATCAAAAAGAACGAGTGCAGTAAATGACTTAACCAAAAACTTACCGATTACTGCATCCGACTGTTCTTCAACCTCCTCCACACTAACGTGGTTCACCTGTCCCCTGTTGAAAGGGTTCGGCTTCTTCCCAGAGCTTCCATTGCCATTTCCATTTTGTGATTCAGGACATTCATTGGCATAATGTCTGGTCTTCTGGCACTTAAAGCAAGTGACTTGGCTCAGGTCTTTCTTGGCTGGGGTTGATGGGTTGGTACGGTTCTGGCCGTTGCTTCCTCCATTACCATTACCATTCCTGGGGCCATTGTGATTGTGCGAGCTACCTCCTCCATGGGTATGCTGAAAATGTCCTCCCGGTCTAGGGGTAAATCGTGGCTTCTGCTGAGCTCCTGAATTGTACTTTCCTTGTGTATACTTCCTCTTGCGTTTTTCAATTTGCTGCTGCTTCCCTTCAATCATAAGAGCATGATCTACCAACTCTTGGTAGTTGTTGAAGGTTGCTACCATCAACTGCATGCTCAACTCATCATTCAGTCCTTCCAGAAACGTCTCCTGGTTAGCTGCATCCGTAGCAACGTCATCTGGGGCATAACATGCTAATTTACTAAAGTCCTCCACATACTGGCCAACTGTCCGTCCTCCTTCGCGCAAGTTGCGAAACTCTTGCTTCTTCAAGGACATAGCTCCTGCTGAAACATGGGCAGTTCGAAAAGCCTGATGAAACTGGTCCCATGTGACAGTGTCGACAGGGAAAGTGGCTGTGAAATTCTCCCACCATGATGCTGCGGGTCCTTCAAGATGATGTGCGGCAAACTTCACCTTCTCCGCATCTGTGCATCCTGCTGTTGTCAACTCTCTAGCTGTCTTGCGGAGCCAATCATCTGCTACTATCGGCTCGGTGCTACTGGAAAACACTGGCGGATTCAGCCTAAGAAAATGGGCTAAGTGATCAACAGGTGGTGGTGGTGGTGGTGGTGGTGGGTTGTTGTTGTTGTTCCCCTGATTCTGATTCTGGACTAGTAACTGCATCAATGTGTTCTGCTGCTGGATCAACTAAGTGAGCTCCGGTGGAAAGGTAAATCCGGGGTCACGTCTCGGAGGCATCTGAGGTTTTAGAAAAGATGAGATTTAAGAATAGAGTGGGTCTAAAGAGAAAACAGTACCCATATGCACATGAGGCAAAAGCAAACAATTCACTTCATTCAATCAAACAAGGGCATACAATCGATCTAACTATTGCAAAAGTGCTCGAACTACTGTATTTACATGGCGGACTACTACTACTGATGAGGTGGTCTACTAGAAATATTCTTCGATTGCAGACTCCATGATATCTGCTCCGGCATCATCAACATAGTCATCATCGCTATCATCTGGATCCGAGTCGGTGTCGTCGATGATGATGTAGTCTTCCGGGCGAATCTCCTTGGGTTCTTCGTCTTCATCTACTGGTGTAGGGCCTCCCATAAATATCCCGATCTTCATTGTTAGGTCGGCATTCTTATCCATTAATACTTCAATTTCTTCTTCATAATCTTCACGTGTAGCCTTGTGTTCCTCCTCTAGTTCCTTGATTCTTGTCTTTGCCTTCTTCAGGTCTATCATGTCAGTGCACATATGGTTCTCCTGACATCGAATGTGCTGGTTTAATTCCTGGATAAAAGCTGCAATTGATCTATCCTTTCTGGTGCTGATCATCTCCCAGTGCTAATCTCGGCGCCCACAAATTTGGTAGATAATATCCTTGAGATCATTGCGGTAGACTTCTCCAATGCGTCCTATGGCGATGTGAGCTGCCATGCTCTTTCCTAGACTCCAAGTTGGTGCATCAAAAGAAAACTCTATGGGCTCAGTGACTGGCATGAATGTCCTTCCTGGAACTTGAACTTGAATCATCCAGCGCTCTTCTTCAGGTAAAGTGGTGTTGTAGGTTCCGGTGAAGCTTGGTACTCCTATGTTCAGGTATCTAGTGACTTCCTTCAAGTGTCGTCCAAAGGGTGTATCTTCATCTGGTTGCATGAACTTGTTCCTTGCATCCGCCATCCTAAAGAGTAGAAAAGATGAGAGGTCAGAAGAGAAGAGAGTGAGTAGTGATCTTGGTCTTTAGCTTAGTGGTCGTGTCCTACACTCAGCATGTGCTCTGATACCATCTTGTAGCGACCAGACCTTAAACGGTCCAATCTCTGTGCTCCGGTATCATCCCTGGATCAGTAATGCTGACACCACACAGTACTTGAAGGATTTATAACAGAGTAGCAATCACACACTTATTACATCGAGTGTCTCAATAGAGAACTTATTACAATAAATATGGCTTAAGGCCATCTAATAACGATAATAGCGGAAGGCTTAGAAGATAAGTGAGTCCATCAACTCCAACGGCATCACTGAGTATAGAACCACAACCTAAAACTCCTTAATCATCGTCTGAAAAGTCTGCAACATTAACGTTGCAGCCCGAAAATGGGTCAGCACATGGAATATGCTGGCAATGTAACACATAGAGAATAATGGAATGAAACAACTATACTATATGCATATTTGGCTGGTGGAAAGCTCTATGGTTACAGTTTTGCGAAAAGCCAATTTTTTCCTACTGCAAAGGAATAAATTTATTTAACTATCATGGTGGTTGTTAAACATTGAGAATGGTTGACAGCATTCTCAATCCCAATTAAACATCATTAAACAAACCCGTCAAACTTAATTTTATAGTAACATGTTGAGATTCACATGATAATCCAGGTACTAGATACTCAAGATGTCCATAACCAGGGACACAGCTAACCATGATTAGTTTATACACTCTGCAGAGGTTTGCGCACTTTTCCCCACAAGACTCGATCTCCTCCGTTGGATTTCTCGCACTACAAGGTGTTTGAGAAACGGATGACCGAGACATAGTCTTTCAGAAGCGCTAGCACCTTACGATCGGGTAGACCGTACCACCTACATCCCCTACATCTGCTAGTCTACCACTGTAAGAGTTCACACGACTTAGTCAACTATGCTAGAGCCCATAATAGCTTGTGGCTACACACAGAAGTTTCTAGCATGAATAATCTCATGATCCCTTTGAGCCTGGGTGGCGGTCCAAAAGAAAACAGGCAATCCTGGAATACCCAGGTACCTCAATCCACCCAAATGTGTATTTAAGTTGCCACCTTGGATAAACCATTGATTTAAAAGAAATCTCACATCTGTCATGGATATCACTCACCCAATCCACGTCTACTAGCATAGCATAGCAATAGTAAGCAAACGTAGAAGTAACTCCCAAGGTTTGATAATAAACAGGTAATAGGTACTACCTCAACTACTTCCCAAACCCACAATTTAATTAGATCCTGATCATGCAATGTGTAAGGATTGATCTAATGCAATAAAACTCGGTAGTAGGAGGTATGATCAAAGTGTTACTTGCCTTGCTGATGATCCGGGAAACCTAGTGATTCGAAGTAACAAGCGGCGCACTCCGGGTACTCTATCGCAAACAAACAAGCATACAATAAGTACTCAACTAATGCACAGGTAAAACTCAAATAAGAGATCTAACTAGAAAGTTCAACTTAAGAACTTTGGTTGGCAAAAAGAATCAAATCGAACGAAGCAACGAAAGACAAACGGCAAAGGAAATAGGCTTCGATTACTATTCTGGATCTAGGGCAATTTTTACAGAAACAAAAACTTGTCTAAGTTGGTTAAACGGAAAGAGGGTTTCGAGACGAAACTCCAGGCGCTTGAATTGCCTGATTCTGATAAACGAGCGAAAAGTTATACTAAAACGAAAGTCGGATCAGAAATCGCGATCAGAAAAAGAACGGATTTAATCGGAGAAAAAGAAAACGACGAACAGTTTAACGAACGAACGTTCGTTAACTTGATCTAAACGATGAACACGTTCGTTAAAACGAACGAACGAGCGAACGCTCACTAAATGGACTAAACCGAAAATAAAACCGATCTAAATAAAAAACAAAATCTAAAAAAAATAAACCGCAGCTTTTAAAAAAACGGGCGGTTTTCTGGCGACGGCGGCTACCTCAGGCGGCGGGGCGGCTCCGGCGAGCGGCGGGACGGCGGTGGCGGCTCCGGCGAGCGGCGCGGGCGGCGGGGCA
>NC_041382.1:36562442-36582705 GCF_002162155.2 Triticum dicoccoides
GCGGAGCGGCGAGTGAGGCGGCGGGGCAGCGGCTAGGGTTAGGGTTAGGGCGCGGGTGGGCTGGTGGGCTGCGGTGGGGCTCGGGCGGCGCTATTTAAAGGCTGCCCCGGGCGGAGTCCCGCTCGGGTACGGCCCGGAGTCGGTTCAGACTTTTTTTTAAATTAATTCCACGCAGAAAACAAATAAAAGAAATACTAAACCGACTCCAAAAATCCCGAAATAAATTTTTCCCGGCTTCTAAAATAAAGCCGCACATGATGAACATTTATTTGGGGCCTAAATGCAATTTTGAAAAACACGCATTTTTCCTAAATTCAAATAAAATAGTAAATAAAACCAAATAAAATCTTATTTGATTTTTTTATTAAATCCTCAATATTTCTTTATTTTGGGAAAGTCATTTTATCCCTCTCTCATATTTTTGTAATAGAAATTATTGAAGATAAAATAAATAAAATCAAATGATCCTATTTTCAAAATTTGAGACAACTCAAATATGAAAATAATGAAATCCCCAACTCTCTCCAAGGGTCCTTGAGTTGCGAAAAATTTCTAGGATCAACCAAAATGCAATAAATATGATATGCAATGATGATCTAGTGTATAACATTCCAAATTGAAAATTTGGGATGTTACATGTGTTGAACTCGGAGGTGTCGTGCGTTTGGTACTTGGGTCGGTCGGATCGTGAAGACGTACGACTACATCAACCGCGTTCTCATAACGCTTCCGCTTATGGTGTACGAGGGTACATGGACGATACTCTCCCCTCTCGTTGCTATGCATCACCATGATCTTGCGTGTGGGTAGGAATTTTTTTGAAATTACTACGTTCCCCAACATGGATGTGATCACGGAGATGAGGAGGAGTCTCGAAATGGTCAAGACATAAAGATTGATATATTAGACGATGTTAGTCAGACACCGGATGAGTTCCGGGGGTCACCAGATAAATAATAGAGTGCCGGGGGGTTATCAGAACCCCCAGGGGAACTAATGGGCCAACATGGGCCTTGTGTGAGAGAGAGGAGAGGGCCTAGGGCTGGCCATACACCCCCCTTGAGGAGTTCGAATTGGACTAGGAGGGGGCGATTCCCCCTCTCCTTCCTTCTCCCTCTCTCCCTCTCCTTCCTTCCCCCTCTCTTCCTTGTTGGAAACCTACTAGGAATAGGATTCCTATTCCTAGTAGGAATCCTACTTGGGGCGCGCCCCTATAGGGCCGGCCGGCCTCCCCCTTGCTCCTTTATATACGGGGGTAGGAGGGCACCCTAGAACACACAAGTTGACATTTGTCTTAGCCGTGTGTGGTGCCCCCCTTCATAGATTTCCACCTCGGTCATATCGTTGTAGTGCTTAGGCGAAGCCCTGCGCCGGTAACTTCATCATCACCATCATCATGTCGTCGTGCTGACGAAACTCTCCCTCGGCCTCAGCTGGATCAAGAGTACGAGGGACGTCACCAAGCTGAACGTGTGCAGATCACGAAGGTGTCGTGCGTTTGGTACTTGGATCGGTTGGATCGCGAAGACGTTCGACTACATCAACCGCATTACTAAACGCTTCCGGTTTCGGTCTACGAGGGTACGTGGACACACTCTCCCCTCTCGTTGCTATGCATCACCTAGATGGATCTTGCGTGTGCGTAGGCATTTTTTTTGAAATACTATGTTCCCCAACAGAACTGCTGGCCTCCGTGTTGTGCTAGTCGCGCTTGCGCGGTGGCGACCGCCTGAAAGGATCGAGAAGAGGTGTCTAGAGGGGGGTGATTAGACCCTCAACAAAGAAAAGTAGTAGTTTTTACTTTCTTCAAGTTAAGGTGGAGTTTTAGCACAAGTTTAAGCATTCACAATACATTTCAAGCAAGCATGGCAATAGTATATTGATACGTCTCCAACGTATCTATAATTTTTGCTTGTTCCATGCTATTATATTATCTATTTTGGATGTTTAATGGGCTTTATTATGCACTTTTATATTATTTTTGGGACTAACCTATTAACCAAAGGCCGAGTGCAAATTGTTGTTTTTTTTGCCTATTTCAGTGTTCCGCAAAAAAGGGATATCAAACGGAATCCAAACGGAATTAAACCTTCGCGAGGATCGTTTTTGGAACAAACGTGATCCAGGAGACTTGGAGTGGACGTCAATAAATAAGCGAGGAGGCCACAAGGCAGGAGGGCACGCCTAGGGGGGCCAGGCGCGCCCCCACCCTCGTGGGCCCCTCACAGCTCCACCAACCTACTTCTTCCTCCTATATATACCCATATACCTTGAAAACATCCAGGAGCACCACGAAACCCTATTTCCACCGCCGCAACCTTCTGTACCCGTGAGATCCCATCTTGGGGCTTTTTCCGGCGCTCCGTCGGAGGGGGAATCGATCACGGAGGGCTTCTACATCAATACCATAGCCTCTCCGATGATGTGTGAGTAGTTTACCAGAGACCTTCGGGTCCATAGTTATTAGCTAGATGGCTTCTTCTCTCTCTTTGGATCTCAATACAAAGTTCTCCTCGATTCTCTTGGAGATCTATTCAATGTAATCTTTTTGCGGTGTGTTTGTCGAGATCCGATGAATTGTGGGTTTATGACCAAGATTATCTATGAATAATATTTGGTTCTTCTCTGAATTCTTATATGCATGATTTAAATATCTTTGCAAGTCCCTTCGAATTATCAGTTTGGTTTGGCCTACTAGATTGATCTTTCTTGCAATGGGAGAAGTGCTTAGCTTTGGGTTCAATCTTGCGGTGTCCTTTCCCAGTGACAGCAGGGGCAGCAAGGCACGTATTGTATTGTTGCCATCAAGGATAAAAAGATGGGGTTTATATCATATTGCTTGAGTTTATCCCTCTACATCATGTCATCTTGCCTAATGTGTTACTCTATTCTTATGAACTTAATACTCTAGATGCATGCTGGATAGCGGTCGATGTGTGGAGTAATAGTAGTAGATGCAGAATAGTTTTAGTCTACTTGTCACGGACGTGATGCCTATATACATGATCATGCCTAGATATTCTCATAACTATTCGCTTTTCTATCAATTGCTCGACAGTAATTTGTTCACCCACCATAGATTATGCTATCTTGAGAGAAGCCACTAGTGAAACCTATGGCCCCCGGGTCTATTCTCCATTATATTATTTTCCCGTCAACTAGCTATTTCTATCACCGTTTATTTTGCAATCTTTACTTTTCAATCTATACAACAAAAATACCAAAAATATTTATCTTATTATCTTTATCAGATCTCACTTTTGCAAGTGGCCGTGAAGGGACTAACAACCCCTTTATCGCGTTGGTTGCAAGGTTCTTGATTGTTTGTGCAGGTACGAGGGACTTGCGTGTAGTCTCCTACTGGATTGATAACTTTGGTTCTCAAAAACTGAGGGAAATACTTACGCTACTTTGCTACATCACCCTTTCCTCTTCAGGGGAAAACCAACGCATGCTCAATAGGTAGCATATATGAGCAACAGAAAGTAAAGCATGCAAGTTACAAGAAAGTATGGGATTGGAGTGTGCAAACGCAATTGGAGACACCGAGATTTTTGGCATGGTTCCGATAGGTGGTGCTATCGTACATCCACGTTGATGGAGACTTCAACCCACGAAGGGTAACGGTTGCGCTAGTCCACAGAGGGCTCCACCCACAAAGGGTCCACGAAGAAGCAACCTTGTCTATCCCACCATGGCCATCACCCACCAAGGATTTGCCTCACTAGGGTAGATCTTCACGAAGTAGGCGATCTCCTTGCCCGTATAAACTCCTTGGTTCAACTCCATAATCTTGACAGAGGCTCCCAAGTGACACCTAACCAATGTAGGAGACACCACTCTCCAAAAGGTAATAAATTGTGTGTTGATGATGAACTCCTTGCTCTTGTGCTTCAAATGATAGCCTCCCCAACACTCAACTCTCTCTCACACAGATTTGGATTTGGTGGAAATATGATTTGAGTGGAAAGCAACTTGGAGAAGGCTAGAGATCAAGATTCTTGTGGTTGTGTAACACCCCCAGTGTCTTGCTACAGTAACCCCCTATGATTAAACTAATCTATTTTTCCAAATAGTGCTTGGTCACTTTGATCAATATTCCATTTCAAATTCTAGTTGAATTCAATTTGAATTTATGTGTGAAATTCAAAATGCTCAGACATGAAAACTAAAATGTTCATCATGTGGAACATATTCTTCTGGTAATATTGGTGGTGAACCAACATTTTTGCAAAATGTCTAAGTGGCCTGAAAATAGCTAAAACAGAAAAGCTTTTTTTTAAAAAAGCAAAAGTTAAAACCCCCCCTCCCTAGTGGGCCTCGTGGCCCAGCTAGCCATTGCCGGCCAGGCCGGCCCGCTCCCTCACGCCCCCTGGCCTATTAGGCCACTCCCTCCCCGTAACCCTAACCCCGCACGACCCCTACTGCTCCTCGTTCCCCACTCCCCCTCCCTCACCCGATCCCGTCTGGATCGAGATCGGGGCAGCGAGCCCCGACCACCTTGTCGTTGCCCCTCGCCACCTCATCGGCGCTCGCCTCTCCGTCTCCTCCCGCACGGCGCGCCCCGACCCTGAGCCTGCCCCCGTCGCCGACCGCGCTGATGCCGCCTCGTCCGCGACCGCGCCGTCGCCGAACTGCCCCGTCCCCGTCGCCGTCGTCCGCCTCGTCCTCTCCCTGGTCAGACCACCCCGACCCTCCCCGAGCCCACTATCGTCTCCCTACAACCCCGCCGTGAGCCCCGTACGCCCCCTCTTCTCTCCCCGTCACCGGATCCGGCCCGCGTCCTCGCGCTCACCGCGGCCGTCTCGGTGCCCGCGCACGGCCACTGCGCGCCGGTCGCGCGCTGGGCTCACCTGACTCGCGTGTGTCGCTCCCTGGGCGTGCCCCCTGCGCGCTATTGATCGTGCCCCTCCCCGCTACCTTCGCCCTCGCTGCACGCGCCCTTCCCCGCACGCACCTCGTTGTTGCACCGCCGCTGCCGTGCCGCCCGACGCGCGGTAGCGCTCACCCACGCCCGCTGCGCGCTCGTCCACCCGCCACCACCGCCACCTTGGGCCGCCGCTCGCCACTGCTGATCGCTGTTGGCGCCTCGCCGCGCCTAGACGGGCTCCGGCCTCGACAGGCACCCACGCCCGCAGCGCCCTGCGCCCGTTAACGCACATCCGCCGCCCGTTAGCCCCTGGACCAATGACGAATGGGGCCCACCCCTGTTAAAATGAAAACGGAATTAAAAATGTAAAAAATGCGTGTTTAATATAATTAATTAATTAGTTAGTTAATTAACTTTGACTAATTAGCCTAATGAACATAATTAGTCTAATTAGACATGCTTAATTAAACTAGACAATGACAATTGGGTCCCACTGCCCCTTTGACCAGTCAACCCAGTCAAAGTTGACTGTTGACCCTGTTGACGTCATGATGACGTCATGCTGATGCAGTAAACTTATTTTCGTTTTAAATTAAATTGCAACATGTCTTTAAAACTTCGGAAAATCATAGGAATTAAACCGTAGCTCGGATCGAAAAACTTTCTACATCAAAGTTGCTCAGAACAATGAGATGAATCCGAATACGCGAACCGTTCATCTGCCACATGCCCCTAACTACCTGAACATACAACTTTCCCCCTCTGTTTCATCTATCCGAAAAATGCAAACTTCGGGAAAACTTTCCCGAATGTTTCCCCCCTTCCACGGTACCGCGTAGTGTCGTGGTTCTAAGTCTGACAGTAGAATGGGGGGTAGGGATGTAGAGGCAAGATACTAGCTATGGAGGAGTTGTACACACGACTTTTACGAATTCAGGCCCTTCTTAGAGGAAGTAAAAGCCCTACGTCTCGGAGCCCGGAGGCGGTCGACTGGATTATATGCGTGTGTGTTACAGGGGGTGCGAACCCTTGTGCCTGTCGAGGGGGTGGCTTATATAGTGTGCGCCAGGACCCCAGCCAGCCCACGAGACAGAGGGTTTAAGGTACATTGAAGAGAGAACATTACTGGTAACACCCACATTAAAGTGATGTGAATGCCAATTAAGTCTATGAGTAAATGCTCGACCGTTGCATATGCAGAGTGGCTTTAGCTCTTCTGCCCGTCGAGTGACTTCTGCGACGGTCGAGTGACATCGATTCTTCCGAGTGGAATGTTTCCGGTCGAGTGGATGATGGTACCCTTTGGATGATCATGGCTTTAGGGTGCTGTCCTAGGGGAGGATGTCTAGGTCAGGTCTATGACCCTACCCTAGGTACGTAGCTTCATCATTAGTCCCCGAATGGTTCAGGGTTCGAGTGGAGAAGGAGTTGATAATCCTTCCGGTTCAGCTTTTGTGCTTTGAGAGTGTCTCGCCCAGAGGTCGAATGAACTTTCATGATGGCTTCAATTGCTTGTTCAGTCACCTTGATCCATTCTTGGTTTTGTCGAGTGAACTTTCATTGTTAAGTTTCGAGTGTTGATATGGAAAAAATCTTCCGTCTGAAAGGTTGTTCTACCGCCTGCGGATTTCACGGGATTCGAATTTTGGGAAGCGCGCTGGGCGGGGGAGGCCGGAGTAATCGGGACGGATTAGGCAGGTCACCTCGATCTCTGTGCCACCTTTTTTTCCACGTATCACGCGTGCGACTGTTGCGGGATTTGATAAGATCGTCCGGGCCTACAAGTCAGTCACTCGGAAGCGACCTTATATAAGGCGCTGGACCGGGGCCTCTGAACAGTGCGCCCCCATTCTTCTTCCTCCTCCTCAGATTCCTCCGATGTGCCTGCTTCTGCTCTCGGCGTCGTTGCCCCGCTCGAACTCGATTCGCTGCCATGGGGAAGGAGAAGACGGTGGCGTTGGAGCGTGCGAAGAAGGCGATGGCGAAGGCGAAAAAGAAGAAGACCAGCCGGGGCGGATCTTCGTCGAGGTCCGGCCTGCCGCCTCGCTGGATCCAGGGCGACTGGATCCGCTTGACAATCAGTCAAGATGACATTGATGACCTGGTTGAGGGAGGACTGATCCCCCACGAATCGGCGCGGCTCCTGGGGAACGACACTGAGCCGCAGCCGCAGGAGGGTGAGTGCGTCCTCATCGCCACTCATGTCGACCGCGGGTTTTCTTTGCCTCCCCACCCTTTCTGTCGCGGTTTCTTGAACTTCTTCGGGGCTCAACTCCACCACTTTTCTCCAAACACCATCGTGCACCTCGCTGCTTTCGTGTCTATGTGCGAGAATTTCTTGGGTTGCCGACCACACTGGGGTCTCTTCAAGCACATATTCACATGTCGCTCTTAGACGGTCAAGAAGGCCAACCCGAGTGATGAGAGGACACACGTGATACAGATGTGCGGGGGTCTTGGAATCCAAATGAGGAACAAGAGCACCTTCCCAGCTATGATCCTTCCCGACTCGGTCCGGGGCTGGTAGTCGACCTAGTTTTACCGCAAGGACCAGCTGACCCCAGGTCAGTCGACTGGACTTCCCCCTTATCCATGGCTCGAGTGGAGAAGCCCTCCTCCTTGAGAGTGATCCCGAGAGAGAAGGCGTAGGTGAAGGTGTTGGTCGAGCGGGTCGTCCAACTTGTCCGTGACGGAGTGACTGGCATGGACCTGCTGGAGGTCTTCCTATTGGAAATATGCCCTAGAGGCAATAATAAATGGTTATTATTATATTTCCTTGTTCATGATAATTGTCTATTGTTCATGCTATAATTGTGTTATCCGGAAATCGTAATACATGTGTGAATACATAGACCACAACATGTCCCTAGTGAGCCTCTAGTTGACTAGCTCGTTGATCAATAGATGGTTACGGTTTCCTGACCATGGACATTGGATGTCATTGATAACGGGATCACATCATTAGGAGAATGATGTGATGGACAAGACCCAATCCTAAGCATAGCGCAAGATCATGTAGTTCGTCTACTAAAGCTTTTCTAATGTCAAGTATCTTTTCCTTAGACCATGAGATTGTGCAACTCCCGGATACTGTAGGAATACTTTCGGTGTGCCAAACGTCACAACGTAACTGGGTGACTATAAAGGTGCACTACGGGTATCTCCGAAAGTGTCTGTTGGGTTGGCACGAATCGAGACTGGGATTTGTCACTCCGTATGACGGAGAGGTATCTCTGGGCCCACTCGGTAAGACATCATCATAATGAGCTCAATGTGACTAAGGGTTGGTCACGGGATGATGTGTTACGGAACGAGTAAAGTGACTTGCCGGTAACGAGATTGAATGAGGTATTGGGATACCGACGATCGAATCTTGGGCAAGTAACGTACCGATTGACAAAGGGAATTGTATACGGGATTGCTTGAATCCTCGACATCGTGGTTCATCTGATGAGATCATCGTGGAACATGTGGGAGCCAACATGGGTATCCAGATCCCGCTGTTGGTTATTGACCAGAGAGTTGTCTCGGTCATGTCTGCATGGTTCCCGAACCCGTAGGGCCTACACACTTAAGGTTCGATGACGCTAGGGTTATTAAGAAGACTTATATGTGATTACCGAATGTTGTTCGGAGTCCCGGATGAGATCCGGACGTCACAAGGAGTTCCGGAATGGTCCGTAGGTGAAGATTTATATGTGGGAAGTTGTCATACGGTCACCGGAAAAGTTCGGGGGCATATCGGTATTATACGGGGGCCACCGAAGGGGTTCCGGGGGTCCACCGGGAGGGTCCACCTCTCTCGGAGGGCCTCATGGGCCTTAGAGGAAAGGGAACCAGCCCTTGGAGGGCTGGGCGCATCCCCCCTTGGGCCCATGCGCCTAGGATTGGGGGGGAAACCCTAGAGGGGGCGCCCCCCTTGCTTGGGGGGCAAGCCCCTCCCCTTGGTTGCCGCCCCCCTCTAGATCTCATCTAGAGGGGGTCGGCCCCCTTTCCCCTTCCCCTGTAAATAGATGGTCAAGGGGAGGGCTGCACACCAGATCGAAGGCGCAGCCCCTCCCCTCCCCAACACCTCTCCTCCTCCGTTAAGAGCTTGGCGAAGCCCTGCTGGAGTACTGCCGCTCCACCACCACCACGCCGTCATGCTGCTGTTGGAGCTCTCTTCCTCAACCTATCCCTCCTCCTTGCTAGATCAAGGCGTAGGAGACGTCTCCGCTCCGTACGTGTGTTGAACACGGAGGTGCCATCCGTTCAACGCTAGGATCATCAGTGATTTGGATCACGACGAGTACGACTCCATCAACCCCGTTCTCTTGAACGCTTCCACTCGCGATCTACAAGGGTATGTGGATGCACTCCTCTCCCTCTCTTTGCTAGATGACTCCATAGATTGATCTTGGTGATGCATAGAAAATTTTAAATTTCTGCTACGATCCCCAACAGTGGCATCATGAGCTAGGTCTATGCGTAGTTTCTATGCACGAGTAGAACGCAAGTTGTTGTGGGCGTCGATTTTGTCAATTTACTTGCCGTTACTAGTCTTATCTTGATTCGGCGGCATCGTGGGATGAAGCGGCCCGGACCGACCTTACACGTACGCTTACGTGAGACTGGTTCCACCGACTGACATGCACTAGTTGCATAAGGTGGCTTGCTGGTGTCTGTCTCTCCCACTTTAGTCGGATTGGATTCGATGAAAAGGGTCCTTATGAAGGGTAAATAGAAATTGCCATATCACGTTGTGCTTTTGGCGTAGGTAAGAAACGTTCTTGCTAGAAACCTATAGCAGCCACGTAAAAACTTGCAACAACAATTAGAGGACGTCTAACTTGTTTTTGCAGCATATGTCGTGTGATGTGATATGGCCAAAAGGATGTGATGAATGATATATGTGATGTATGAGATTGATCATGTTCTTGTAATAGAAATCATGACTTGCATGTCGATGAGTATGACAACCGGCAGGAGCCATAGGAGTTGTCTTAATTTATTTATGACCTGCGTGTCAACATAAATGTCATGTAATTACTTTACTTTATTGCTAACTGTTAGCCATAGTAGTAGAAGTAATAGTTGGCGAGACAACTTCATGAAGACACAATGATGGAGATCATCATGATGGAGGTCATGGTGTCATGCCAGTGACAATGATGATTATGGCGCCCCGAAGATGGAGATCAAAAGGAGCAAAATGATATTGGCCATATCATGTCACTATTTGATTGCATGTGATGTTTATCATGTTTTACATCTTATTTGCTTAGAACGACGATAGCATAAATAAGATGATCCCTCGCAATAATTTCAAGAAAGTGTTCCCCCTAACTGTGCACCATTGCTAAGGTCCGTTGTTTCGAAGCACCATGTGATGATCGGGTGTGATATGTTATAACGTTTGCATACAACGAGTGTAAGCCAGATTTACACACGCAATACACTTAGGTTGACTTGACGAGCCTAGCATGTACAGACATGGCCTCGGAACACGGAAGACCGAAAGGTCGAACATGAGTCGTATAGAAGATACGATCAACATGAAAATGTTCACCGATGATGACTAGTCCGTCTCACGTGATGATCGAACACGGCCTAGTTGACTCGGATCATGTATCACTTAGATGACTAGAGGGATGTCTATTTGAGTGGAAGTTCATTAAATAATTTGATTAGATGAACTTAACTATCATGAACATAGTCTAAAAATCTTTGCAATATGTCTTGTAGATCAAATGGCCCACGCTAATGTTGCCCTTAACTTCAACGCATTCCTAGAGAAAACCAGGCTGAAAGACGATGGCAACAACTACACGGACTGGGTCCGTAACCTGAGGATTATCCTCACAGCTGCCAAGAAAGCACATGTCCTTGATGCACCGCTAGGTGAAGCACCTGTTTTCCCAGCAGAACAAGGCGTTATGAATGCTTGGCAGACGCATAGTGATGATTACTCCCTGGTTCAGTGCGGCATCCTTTACAGCTTAGAACCGGGGCTCCAAAAGAGTTTTGAGCAACACGAAGCATATGAGATGTTCCAAGAGCTGAAAATGGTTTTCCAAGCTCATGCCCGGGTCGAGAGATATGAAGTCTCCGACAAGTTCTATAGTTGTAAGATGGAGGAGAATAGTTCCGTCAGCGAGCACATACTCAAAATGTTTGGGTTGCACAACCGCTTGTCTCAGCTGGGAGTTAATCTCCTAGATGATGCGGTCGTTGATAGAATCCTTCAATCGCTCCCACCTAGCTACAAGAGCTTTGTGATGAACTTCAATATGCAGGGGATGGAAAAGACCATTCCTGAGGTATATTCAATGCTGAAATCAGCAGAGGTGGAAATCAAAAAGGAACATCAAGTGTTGATGGTGAATAAAACCACTAAGTTCAAGAAAGGCAAGGGTAAAAAGAACTTCAAGAAGGACGGCAAGGGAGTTGCCGCGCCCGGTAAGCAAGCTGCCGGGAAGAAGCCAAAGAATGGACCCAAGCCTGAGACTGAGTGCTTTTATTGCAAGGGAAACGGTCACTGGAAGCGGAACTACTGCAAGTACTTAGCGGATAAGAAGGCCGGCAATGCCAAAGGTATATGTGATATACATGTTATTGATGTGTACCTAACCAACGCTCGTAGTAGCTCCTAGGTATTTGATACCGGTGCAGTTGCTCATATTTGCAACTCAAAACAGGAACTGCGAAATAAACGGAGACTGGCGAAGGATGAGGTGACGATGCGCGTCGGGAATGGTTCCAAGGTCGATGTGATCGCCGTCGGCACGCTACCTCTACATTTACCTATGGGATTAGTTTTAAACCTTAATAATTGTTATTTAGTACCAGCTTTGAGCATGAACATTGTATCTGGATCTCGTTTAATGCGAGATGGCTACTCATTTAAATCTGAGAATAATGGTTGTTCTATTTATATGAGAGACATGTTTTATGGTCATGCCTCGCTGGTCAATGGTTTATTCTTATTCAATCTCGAACGTGATGTTACACATATTCATAGTGTGAATGCCAAAAGATGTAAGGTTGATAATGATAGTCCCACATACTTGTGGCACTGCCACCTTGGTCACATTGGTGTCAAACGCATGAAGAAACTCCATGCAGATGGACTTTTGGAGTCTCTTGATTATGAATCATTTGACACGTGCGAACCATGCCTCATGGGCAAAATGACCAAGACTCCGTTCTCCGGAACAATGGAGCGAGCAACCAACTTATTGGAAATCATACATATTGATGTGTGTGGTCCAATGAGTGTTGAGGCTCGCGGTGGCTATCGTTATGTTCTCACCCTCACTGATGACTTGAGTAGATATGGGTATGTCTACTTAATGAAACACAAGTCTGAGACCTTTTAAAATTTCAAGGAATTTCAGAGTGAGGTTGAGAATCAACATGACAGGAAAATCAAGTTCTTACGATCAGATCGTGGGGGAGAATATTTGAGTCACGAATTTGGCACGCACTTAAGGAAATGTGGAATAGTTTCACAACTCATGCCGCCTGGAACACCTCAGCGTAATGGTGTGTCCGAATGTCGTAATCGCACTCTATTGGATATGGTGCGATCTATGATGTCTCTTACCGATCTACTGCTATCATTTTGGGGTTATGCTATGAGACTGTCACATTCACTTTAAATAGGGCTCCGTCGAAATCCGTTGAGATGACACCGTATGAATTGTGGTTTGGTAAGAAACCTAAGCTGTCGTTTCTGAAAGTTTGGGGATGTGATGCTTATGTCAAGAAACTTCAACCTGAAAAGGTCGAACCCAAATCAGAAAAATGTGTCTTTATAGGATACCCTAAAGAAACTATTGGGTACACCTTCTGCCTCAGATCCGAAGGCAAGATATTTGTTGCCAAGAATGGATCCTTTCTAGAGAAAGAGTTTCTCTCGAAAGAAGTAAGTGGGAGGAAAGTAGAACTTGATGAAGTATTGCCTCTTGAACCGGAGAGTGGTTCAGCTCAAGAAAATGTTCCTGAGGTGCCTGCACCGACTAGAGAGGAAGTTAATGATGATGATCATGAAACTTCAGATCAAGTTGCTACTGAACTTCGTAGGTCCACAAGGACACATTCCGCACCAGAGTGGTACGGCAACCCTGTCCTGGAAATCATGTTGTTAGACAATGGTGAACCTTCAAACTATGAAGAAGCGATGGCGGGCCCAGATTCCGACAAATGGCTGGAAGCCATGAAATCCGAGATAGGATCCATGTATGAAAATGAAGTATGGACTTTGACTGACTTGCCCAATGATCGGCAAGCCATAGAAAATAAATGGATCTTTAAGAAGAAGACAGACGCGGATGGTAATGTGACCATCTATAAGGCTCGGCTTGTCGCTAAGGGTTATCGACAAGTTCAAGGGGTTGACTACAATGAGACTTTCTCACCCATAGCAAAGTTGAAGTCTGTCCGAATCATGTTAGCAATTGTCGCATTCTATGATTATGATATATGGCAAATGGACGTCAAAACGGCATTCCTTAATGGTTTCCTCAAGGAAGAATTGTATATGATGCAGCCGGAAGGTTTTGTCGATCCTAAGAATGCTGACAAGGTGTGCAAGCTCCAACGTCAATCTATGGGCTGGTGCAAGCATCTCGGAGTTGGAACATTCGATTTGATGAGATGATCAAAGCGTTTGGGTTTATGCAGACTTATGGAGAAGCCTGTGTTTACAAGAAAGTGAGTGGGAGCTCTGTAGCATTTCTCATATTATATGTGGATGACATACTATTGATGGGAAATGATATAGAATTCTTGGAAAGTATAAAGGCCTACTTGAACAAGTGTTTTTCAATGAAGGATCTTGGAGAAGCTGATTATATATTAGGCATCAAGATCTATAGAGATAGATCGAGACGCCTCATTGGTCTTTCACAAAGTACGTACCTTGACAAGATATTGAAGAAGTTCAATATGGATCAGTCCAAGAAGGGGTTCTTGTCTGTATTGCAAGGTGTGAGATTGAGCATGGCTCAATGCCCGACCACGACAGAAGATAGAGAAAAGATGAGTGTCGTCCCCTATGCCTCGGCCATAGGGTCTATTATGTATGCCAAAGTACATGGTAGGAAGGTACCAAAGTAATCCCGGCATGGAACACTAGACAGCGGTCAAGAATATCCTGAAGTACCTAAAGAGGACTAAGGATATGTTTCTCGTTTATGGAGGTGATGAAGAGCTCGTCGTAAAGGGTTACGTCGATGCTAGCTTCGACACAGATCTGGATGACTCTAAGTCACAAACCGGATACGTGTATATTTTGAATGGTGGGGCAGTCACCTGGTGCAGTTGCAAGCAAAGCGTCGTGGCGGGATCTACATGTGAAGCGGAGTACATGGTAGCCTCGGAGGCAGCACAAGAAGCAATCTGGATGAAGGAGTTCATTACCGACCTAGGAGTTATTCCCAATGCGTCGGGCCCGATGACTCTCATCTGTGACAACACTGGAGCTATTGCCCTTTCCAAGGAGCCCAGGTTTCACAGGAAGACCAGGCATATCAAGCGTCGCTTCAACTCCATTCATGAAAATGTTCAAAATGGAGACATAGATATTTGTAAAGTGCATACGAACCTGAATGTCATAGATCCGTTGACTAAACCTCTTCCTCGAGCAAAACATGATTATTGACTCTATGGGTGTTCGACTCATCACAATGTAACTAGATTACTGACTCTAGTGCAAGTGGGAGACTGTTGGAAATATGCCCTGGAGGCAATAATAAAATGGTTATTATTATATTTCCTTGTACATGATAATTGTCTATTGTTCATGCTATAATTGTGTTATCCGGAAATCGTAATACATGTGTGAATACATAGACCACAACATGTCCCTAGTGAGCCTCTAGTTGACTAGCTCATTGATCAATAGATGGTTACGGTTTCCTGACCATGGACATTGGATGTCATTGATAACGGGATCACATCATTAGGAGAATGATGTGATGGACAAGACCCAATCCTAAGCATAGCGCAAGATCGTGTAGTTCGTCTACTAAAGCTTTTCTAGTGTCAAGTATCTTTTCCTTAGACCATGAGATTGTGCAACTCCCGGATACTGTAGGAATACTTTCGGTGTGCCAAACGTCACAACGTAACTGGGTGACTATAAAGGTGCACTACGGGTATCTCCGAAAGTGTCTGTTGGGTTGGCACGAATCGAGACTGGGATTTGTCACTCCGTATGATGGAGAGGTATCTCTGGGCCCACTCGGTAAGACATCATCGTAATGAGCTCAGTGTGACTAAGGGTTGGTCACGGGATGATGTGTTACAGAACGAGTAAAGTGACTTGCCGGTAACGAGATTGAACGAGGTATTGGGATACCGACGATCGAATCTCGGGCAAGTAACGTACCGATTGACAAAGGGAATTGTATACGAGATTGCTTGAATCCTCGACATCATGGTTCATCCGATGAGATCATCGTGGAACATGTGGGAGCCAACATGGGTATCCAGATCCCACTGTTGGTTATTGGCCGGAGAGTTGTCTTGGTCATGTCTGCATGGTTCCCGAACCCGTAGGGTCTACACACGTAAGGTTCGATGACACTAGGGTTATTAGGAAGACTTATATGTGATTACCGAATGTTGTTGGAGTCCTGGATGAGATCCCGGACGTCACGATGAGTTCCGGAATGGTCCGGAGGTGAAGATTTATATGTGGGAAGTTTTCATACGGTCACCGGAAAAGTTTGGGGGCATATCAATATTATACCGGGGCCACCGGAGGTGTTCCGGGGGTCCACCGGGAGGGGCCACCTCTCTCGGAGGGCGTCATGGGCCGTAGAGGAAAGGGAACCAGCCCTTGGAGGGCTGGGCACATCACCCCCCTTGGGCCCATGCGCCTAGGGTTGGGGGGGGAACCCTAGAGGGGGCGCGCCCCTTGCTTGGGGGGCAAGCCCCTCCCCTTGGCCTTCGCCCCCCCTCTAGATCTCATCTAGAGGGGGCCGACCCCTTTCCCCTTCCCCTATAAATAGAGGGGCAAGGGGAGGGCTGCACACCATATCAAAGGCGCAGCCCCTCCCCTCCCCTCCCCAACACCTCTCCTCCTCCTTTAAGAGCTTGGCGAAGCCCTGCCGGAGTACTGCCGCTCCACCACCACCACGTCGTCGTGCTGCTGTTGGAGCTCTCTTCCTCAATCTCTCCCTCCTCCTTGCTGGATCAAGGTGCGGGAGACGTCTCCGCTCTGTACGTGTGTTGAACGCGGAGGTGCCGTCCGTTTGGCGCTAGGATCATCGGTGATTTGGATCACGACGAGTACGACTCCATCAACCTCGTTCTCTTGAATGCGTCCGCTCGCGATCTACAAGGGTATGTAGATGCACTCCTCTCCCTCTTGTTGCTAGATGACTCCATAGATTGATCTTGGTGATGTGTAGAAAATTTTAAATTTCTGCTACGATCCCCAATACTTCCTTAGTCGACGCATCCAACCACTCCAAGCTCGTGACCATCCGATGTGGATGTACTCGGGACTCGAAGATTCCACTCGGATCCACCCGGAGGATGTTAGTGAGGACACAGTGGAGAAGTGGCTGAGAGGTATTACCGGCAACAAGGATAATCCCCTGGGGTCCAGGAGGGTGGTTCCATTCGACCATTTGCGCCAGCCGGAACATGTACGATTCTACATTGTCGAGTGTCTTCTTGATTTACTATGTAACATCTTGTTGACGGTCGACTGTCTTTCTTTTGTTCATTGTCTTTTCAGGCTCTTATTGATATGTGCTCGATGCCCAATGGAGTGTAGGAGCAAAATGTCGAGGAAGAGGCGAGCGGGGGCGAGAGTGGCGAGTGGCACTCGGATGCAGAGGAGGACGAGGAGAGCGACGACCCGAGTGACGAAGAAGAGGTCGACTCGCCTCCTCGCAGAGAAAGGAGGTCCAAGCACGCTAACGGCCCGGCAAACACCCCTGACCTGGTGGCCGCACCGACTGGGCAGTCTTCAAAGCGCCCTCGAACGTCTTCTCCGGTGCCGACTGAGAAGGGACCGAAACAGCTCAAGACTGCGCCGCCTCCTGCGCTGAAACCATTGAAGGCCACATCCTCCAAACTGCTGAAGGCTTTGCCCAGAATCAAAGTGACCATTCCCACCATCTCCGGGTAATCATCTGACCCGATCTTTTGGTCGACTCGAGCAACAGAACATAACCGAGTGAATGTTGACATTTGTGGTGCTGCTAGCTCTGGAACTTCTTCCCGCCAATACCGAGATGAGGAAATGGAAGACGCGGTTACCTCCAACCCAGGTAAAATTCTCGCAATCTTGTTCTTGATTATTTGGTCGATCAAATTCTGGCGATTCACTTGGGGTCGACTGATTTATTTGCAGCCCCACCCGACGTTATCGAGCTTCCGGATGATGATGAAGATGTGTCCCCGAGGCCTAGAAAGAACAAAAAAGTAGCGGCTGGCAAGACATCTTAGCCGGGACTGACGACAGAACCAACTGTCCAACAACCTAAAGATGCAGGTGGGGCCTCTGTAACTTTTGCTGTCCCATTGTCGAGTGAGTGCCCTGCACCGTCAATTGTACCAGTGTTTCCTTCAGCCGCTCAACCCCATGCCTCGGAGCTCCAAGCTGCCGCATCTGGGCCGTCAACCCCTTTCTTCACCAACTATCATGTTCCGGAAAGCCAGTCGAATGCCGCTGCGGAGGCTATCCGTCAGGCTAACGTGATGATGGAGCGGATGAAGACGGTGCACGAGAATAGCCAGGCTGCTTACGATGCCAGCGCGGCTCTTCGGGCCAATGTCCACGTAAGTTGGCTTTCGATTGACCTTGTCCTATTAGGATATGCTACCTGAAATATTTTCTTTCATACAATCTCTTATTGTTTGCGTCGAATCTGTACACCCACTGGGTGTTTTGTTGTCTTTAGTATTTGCGCTCTTCCACTCGACCTGGGCGAGTAGGATCTGAACCGGTGAGGGCACGCTAAGTGCACCCACTGGGTGTAGTCCCCGAGACCGCAGTCGACTGCGGGCAGTCGACTGGGGTCTGAGCACTTTTCACTTTCCTTTCTTCCACTCGACTCGGGCGGACCGGCCGAGTGGGATTTGAACCAGTGGGGGCACATCAAGTGCACCCACTGGGTGTAGTCCCCGAGACCGCGGTCGACTGCTGGTAGTCGGCCGGGGTCTAAATAGTTCTTCTCTCTTTCTTCTTTTTTTTTAAACTCGACCCGGGCGGACCGGTCGAGTGGGGTCTGAATCAGTGGGGGCACGCCAAGTGCACCCGCTGGGTGTAGTCCCCGAGACCGCGGTCGACTGCGGGCAGTCGGTTGGGGTCTGAGTAAACTTTTAAGTTTTATTCACTCAGAAGTAAATAATCTTTGATCTTGTCGATTGACATGTCTTTTACCTTCTGCAGAAATCTTGTACTCTCATTTCCAAGTTCGCCGAATTTGAGGAGAAGTAGAGGCAACTCAACCTTGACTTGGAGCTGGCCCAACAAAAGTTGAAGAAAGCTCAAGATGAAGCTGCTGGTATGGAAGGTAACTACCTGTCGACTGTTCACGTCGATCGTCCTTCAAAATATTTCTTCGATCTCTTGTTTGATCCGATTGCTTATTTTGCAGAGAAAATGAGGTTGGCTCTGGAGAAGAAGGACTTGGACCTTGCAGCTGCGCAGAAGGAGGCTCAAGATAAGACTGCCCTTGCAGACCAGAAGTTGGCTTCGGTCGGAGTGCTGGAAGAAGAAGTAAGCAAGCTGAAGTCCTCTCTCACTGAATCCAACTGAGAGGTAACTCGTCTGAAGAAGGATAAGATGGCTCTGAATGAGAAGCTGGAATCCGCGGCTCGTAAGAGAAATGACGTGGAAGCTTATCTGAGAACTCTTGCCAAGAAGCTTTTTCTTATGCTGGAAGGTACTCCTTTTAATCCGACTGCTCTACTGCTTGCGAGTTAGTCCGGTCTAGTCGACTCACTAACTCCTTGGCTGCAGAATTCTATAGAACTTTGATGAGGAGACTGGATGGATCGAGACGGGTTTGGACCCTATTGTTTCTCCAGTCGGCGACGAGGCTGCCATGAATGTGCTTCGACTAGAATCCCGTGTCCCCAGTGTTACAAGTTACCTCGCTCGTCTGAAGGTGGTAGTTTCACGGATTGACTCATCACTCTGGCCAAGGGCGACGCTTCAAAATGACCTCGAGTCTCTGATGACTCGGCTCAACGAGGTCCCTGGTCGAGTGCAAGAGTGGAAGAAGTCCTCTGCCCGGTGTGGTGCTGACGTGGCGTTGTCCTTGGTAAGAGTCCACTGCAAGGAAGCCCGCGAAGATAAGCTAGCGGCGATCAAGGTAGCCAACACCAAAAGACACGATTTCCAATCCTTTATGGAGACTTTCATATCTGCCGCCACTCGGATTGCAGATGGAATCGACTTGGACGAATTCGTTGAACCTGCCAGCCCTCCTCCTGCCGAATGAACAAACTTTGAGATTTAAACTTGCCTTAAATTTTCCTCGGGATGCCGAGTGGTTGCTGTAACCATTAAACTCCTTCGGGCTTGATGCTCGAATACTTTTGATCCATCGCCTGGAATTTTTAGGATCTATCTGAACATGGCTTATTTCTGAATATGTTCGTATTTGCCTTCGCATGGAATTTGCTCTTTGGGATGTAGCCCTGAAGTGGAGAGTTCAATCGACCCGTGCCTCGTCGTCCCTGCGGGCAGGGATGGGGCGCGTGTTGTATTTGTGGCATAGCTTGGAGAAGAAGGTCGCGGTCGACCTGCACCTCATCATCCTTGTGGATGGGGATGGAGCGTACGTTGTACTTGTGGTGTAGCTCGGAGTAGAAGGCCGCGATCGACCTGCACCTCGTCGTCCTTGTGGATAGGGATGGAGCGTACGTTGTACTTGTGGCACAGCTCCTAAGGGGAAGGTTGCAGCTGACCTGTACCTCGTCGTCCTTGCAGATAGGGACAAAGTTTAAACCTTAGGCGAATACTGGACTACAGCTAAGCCCCCGAGTGGGAGGGTTGATCACCACTCGATAGGATTTTTTAAACTTAGGCGAGTACTGGACTGCAGCTAAGCCTCCGAGTGGGAGGGTTGCTCACCACTCGGTAGGATTTTTTAAGCTTGGGCGAGTATTGGACTGCAGCTAAGCCTCCGAGTGGGAGGGTTGCTCACCACTCGATAGGATTTTTTAAACTTAGGCGAGTACTGGACTGCAGCTAAGCCCCCGAGTGGGAGGGTTGCTCACCACTCGGTAGGATTTTTTAAACTTAGGCGAGTACTGGACTGCAGCTAAGCCCCCGAGTGGGAGGGTTGCTCACCACTCGGTAGGATTTTACAAACTTAGGCGAGTACTGGACTGCAGCTAAGCCCCCGAGTGAGAGGGTTGCTCACCACTCGGCAGGATTTT
>NC_041382.1:36582715-36583127 GCF_002162155.2 Triticum dicoccoides
GATGGAGCGTACATTGTATTTGTGGCGCAGCTCCGAAGGAGAAGGTTGTAGTCGACCTGTACCTCGTCGTCCTTGCGGATAAGGACATACTTTAAACCTTAGGCGAGTATTGGACTACAGCTAAGCCCCCGAGCGGGAGGTTTGCTCATCACTCGGTAGGATTTTACAAACTTAGGCGAGTACTGGACTACAGCTAAGCCCCCGAGTGGGAGGGTTGCTCACCACTCAGTAGGATTTTGCAAACTTAGGCGAGTACTGGACTGCAGCTAAGCCCCCGAGTGGGAGGGTTGCTCACCACTCGGTAGGATTTTACAAACTTAGGCGAGTACTGGACTGCAGCTAAGCCCTCGAGTGGGAGGGTTGCTCACCACTCGGTAGGATTTTACGAACTTAGGCGAGTACTGGACTACAG
>NC_041382.1:36583272-36596472 GCF_002162155.2 Triticum dicoccoides
CAAGTGGGAGGGTTGCTGACCACTCGACAGGATTTTTTAAACTTAGGCGAGTACTGGACTGCAGCTAAGCCCTCGAGTGGGAGGGTTGATCACCACTCGGTAGGATTTTACAAACTTAGGCGAGTACTGGACTGCAGCTAAGCCCCCGAGTGGGAGGGTTGCTCACCACTCGGCATGATTTTTTAAACTTAGGCGAGTACTGGACTGTAGCTAAGCCCCCGAGTGGGAGGGTTGCTCACCACTCGGTAGGATTTTTTAAACTTAGGCGAAACAGATTCGCAGCTAAGCCCCCGAGTGAGATGCTTGCTCACCACTCGGTAGGATTTTCTTTTGAACTTAGGCGAAGCGGATTCGCAGCTAAGTCACCCATTGGGGGATTTCAGGCGCAAATGAAAGCAACAAAAATCGTTCAAGAGGACTGTAAAGCTCTTGTCTTTGATAAACAAATTACAAAGGTATTTCTTATTACATTTTATTCAAACGAGTACTTAAGTATAAAAGGGGCGGAGCAGCTCCGCATTCCAAGCCCGTGGCTCGTCCTTCTTATGCTCGACATTGTAAAGGTGGTATGCTCCATTGTGGAGCACTCTGGTGACAATGAAGGGACCTTCCCAAGCTGGAGTGAGCTTGTGTGGTTTCTGCTGATCCACTCGAAGAACCAAGTCACCCTCTTGAAAGGCTCGACCCTTCACGTGTCTGGCGTGGAATCGACGCAAGTCTTGCTGATAAGTGGTCGATCGGATCAAAGCCATCTCTCTTTCCTCCTCTAGGAGGTCCACTGCATCTTGCCGAGCTTGTTTTGCTTCATCTTCAGAGAAGAGCTCAACTCGTGGTGCATTATGAAGTGAGTCACTCGGTAGAACTGCCTCAGCTCCATAGACCAAAAAGAATGGAGTTCGGCTAGTCGACCGATTGAGAGTTGTCCTTAATCCCCAAAGAACTGATGGAAGTTCATCAACCCAGGCGCCCACTGCGTGCTTGAGGTCTCGCATCAGTCGGGGTTTCAGTCCTTTGAGAATCAGGCCATTTGCTCTTTCTGCTTGTCCATTCGACTGGGGATGGGCGACTGAAGCATAGTCGACTCGCGTGCCTTGTGAGGTGCAGAAGGTTCTGAACTCATCAGAATCGAAGTTCGATCCGTTGTCAGTGATGATGCTGTGCGAAACCCCATACCTGAATGTCAACTCCATGATGAAGCTGACAGCAGTACTAGCTTCAAGATTCTTAATAGGCTTGGCTTTGATCCATTTGGTAAACTTGTCGACTGCTACAAGCACGTGAGTGAAGCCACTCCTACCAGTCTTTAGTGGACCAACCATGTCCAATCCCCAAACAGCAAAGGGTCGACTATATATTTCGCCATTTCATTTGCTCGTGGCCAATAAAATCCAGCTCGGTATGCTTTAGCCACAATGGTCCGAGAGGACGCATGGTGACCACAGGTCCCCGAATGGATGTTGTGGAGGATCACTCAACCTTCTTCTGGCGTTATGCATTTCTGGCTAACCCCAGTTGTACTTTCTCTGAACAGTTGTCCTCTTATTACAATAAAGGCCTTGGATCGACGGACGATCTATCAAGCCTCTTCTTCATCCTCTGGGAGCTCTTTCCTAAGGATATATGCAATGTATGGCACTGTCCAGTCGGGAGTGATGACCAACACCTCCATGATCAAGTCGACCACGACTGGGACCTCGACTTCAGTCGGATCTGTGGTACTCTTAGGCTGCGGGGGCTCTTCAGCGAAGGGATCTTCTTGAACTGACGGTGATGAATATGCTCCAGGAACACATTATTGGGAACAGCTTCTCTCTTGGAGCCTATCTTTGCTAAATCATCAGCTGCTTGATTTTTTAGTTGAGGTATATGATGGAGCTCTAACCCCTCAAACTTCTTTTCCAACTTCCTCACCGCGTTGCAGTAACCAGTCATGGCTGGGCTTCTGACGTCCCACTCCTTCATCACTTGATTGACTACCAAATCTGAGTCGCCATAGACCATGAGGCGACGGACGCCGAGTGAGATGGCCATACGCAACCCATACAATAGTGCTTCATATTCTGCTTCGTTATTGGAGGAATCAAAGTGAATCTGGAGGGCATATCTGAGCTTGTCTCCTCGGGGGGATACCAGTACCACCCCAGCACCGGAACCATTCAGCATCTTGGAACCATCAAAGAAAATGGTCCAGTGCTCCGAGTGAACTTGAGTCGGCAGTTGTTGTTCAATACATTCGGCGAGGAAATCCGCTATTGCTTGGGACTTGATAGCTTTATTTACCTCGAACTTGATATCTAAGGGAAGGAGTTCAATCGCCCACTTTGCCACTCGACCAGTTGCATCTCTGTTGTTCAGAATCTCTGATAATGGAGCATCGCTGACGACTGTAATGGAGTGATCAGAGAAGTAATGTGCAACCTTCTTTGTGGTTATATAAATCCCATACACAAGCTTCTGATAATGTGGATATCTTTGCTTTGATGGAGTCAAAACTTCAGAGACATAGTATACTGGGCGCTGAACTTTGTAGGCTTCTCCTTCTTCTTCCCGCTCGACCGTAAGTACTGTACTGACGACTTGTCCAGTGGCTACAATGTAAAGCAGTAAAGGCTCTTTGTTGATTGGAGCAGCAAGCACCGGCTGGGTGGAAAGCAGGGCTTTGAGCTCTGCAAATGCTGCATCAGCTTTAGGAGTCCACTCGAACTTATCTGACTTCTTCATCAGTCGGTAAAAAGGCAGTGCCTTTTCACCGAGGCAAGAAATGAATCGACTTAGAGCGGCCAAACAACCAGTAAGCTTTTGGACATCATGCACATGCACAGGGCGTTTCATCCGGAGTATGGCACCCACTTTCTCTGGGTTAGCGTCGATCCCTCGTTCGGAAACGAGAAAACCGAGTAATTTTCCGCCTGGAACTCCAAACGTGCACTTTGATGGATTAAGCTTGATATCATACCTTCTGAGGTTGGAAAAGGTTTCAGCAAGGTCAGCCAGTAGGTCGTAACCTTTACGTGACTTGACCACAATGTCATCCATGTATGCTTCCACATTCCGACTGATCTGAGTGAGCAAGCACTTCTGAATCATCTGCATGAATGTGGCTCCAGCATTCTTCAAACCGAATGGCATAGTGACATAACAGAAGCACCCAAATGGGGTGATGAAAGATGTTTGTATCTCATCGGGTCCATACAGACAGATCTGATGATACCCGGAATAAGCGTCCAAAAAGGACAAACGCTCACACCCTGCAGTCGAGTCGACTATTTGGTCGATGCAAGGGAGGCCCGATTGATATGTTTGAAATTGATGCACATGGTCATCCTTCTTTGGGACCATGACAACATTAGCTAACCACTCGGAGTGGTAAATCTCTCGGATAAACTTAGCTGCCAGAAGCCGAGCCACTTCTTCACCGATTGCCTTCCTCTTCTATATGGCGGACCGTCGAAGATGTTCTTTGACTGGTTTCACCTTTGGGTCGACTCGCAAACGATGCCCATCCAGTCCCCTCGGAACACCTGGCATGTCAAAAGGCTTCCATGCAAAGATGTCCCAGTTCTCACGGAGGAACTGGGTGAGCGCTTCTTCCTATTTGGAGTCGAGTGTTGTTGAAATGTGAGTCGGAGCAGCATTGGGATCCGTTGGATGAATATGAATCGGCTTCGTTTCGCCAGACGACTGGAAGGATGAATCTGTGGCAGGCTTCTTAGCTCGCAACAAATCACTCGGATCTGCATTTTTTTATACTCCTGCAACTCCACTACTGCCATCTGTGCAACGGCGATCTTTGAGCCCTTCTGGAAGCACTCTTCTGCCTTCTTTCGACTGCCAGTGATAGTGATCACCCCTTTAGGACCAGGCATCTTCAATTTGAGCTACACGTAACATGGTCGAGCCATAAAACGTGCATAAGCTGGTCTGCCTAGAATAGCGTGATAAGCACTCTGGAAATCCACAACTTCAAATGTCAACTTTTCTTTGCGGTAATTTTTGGAATCACCGAAAACTACATCAGGGGCGATTTGGCCGAGTGACGCAGCCTTCTTGCTAGGAATAACTCCATGGAAACTCATATTACTTTCACCGAGTCTGGACATCGGAATGCCCATTCCTTTCAACGTCTCTGCACATAGTATATTCAAACCATTGCCACCATCCATCAGAACCTTAGTCAATCAAGTGCCTTTGACTACTGGGTCGATCACTAGTGCTTGCCTCCCAGGGGTGGCTATGTGCGCTGGGTGATCGGACTGGTCGAATGTAATGGCAGTCTGAGACCACTTCAAATAACTGGGTGTCACCGGAGCGACCATGTTCACTTCTCTGTTGATGACTTTCAGTCGACTCTTACTCTCAACATCAGCGAAAATCATCAGAGTGGAATTGACGTGGGGGTAACCATCATCGTCGTCCGCCTCATCCTCAACTTTGTCCGCTTCCTTCTCCTTTTCCTTGGGCTGTTTCTCTCGGAATTGCTAGATTAGGAGTCGACACTGTCGAGTGGTATGCTTCGGGTAAATGAAATTACCATCTCCATCTTTTTGGTGTGAATGTGGCATGGTAAATCTAGCACATCATTTCCATCTTGATCTTTTACTTTCTTGGGGTTCCACGGCCCTTTGGGTTTCGCTTTGAACTTTCCTTGAGTCACGGTTAAAGGCTTCACCAGGAGCGGCTGGCTCGGCTTTGCGCTTCTGCTTCCGACTGGAGTTCCCTCCTCCGGTTTCGTGGGCGACTGTTTTGTGCTTGCCACTCCAGAGTCGGTCTTCTTCTTCACCATTGGCGTACTTGGTGGCAATCTCCATCATCCGAGTCATAGTCATATCTCCTGTCCGACCGAATTTCAGATTCAACTCCCGATACTTAATGCCTTCTTTGAAGGCACAAATTGCCTGGTGATCCGACACATTCTCCACTGTATGGTGCAACGTGATCCATCTCTGGATATAATCCCTCAAAGTTTCATTCGGTTTCTTAACGCAACACTGTAATTCTGTCAGCCCTGCCGGCCATTTGCAAGTACCTTCAAATGTTCTGACAAACACTTAGGCAAGATCTTCCCAAGTATAAATACTACCAAGTGCCAACTGATTTAGCCATGCTCTGGCCGAGCCCTCTAACATCAAAGGAAGGTGCTTTGTGGCCACTTCATCGTTGCCACCACCAATCTGTACAGCCACTCGGTAATCCTCAAGCCAAGTGTCAGGCTTGGACTCACCAGTGAACTTACTGACTCCAGTCGCCAATCTGAAGTTGGGAGGAATCGTCGCAGCCCTTATGGCTCTGCTGAAGCACTCTGGACCTGAGACATGCACTCTGTTGCTGGTTGGAAAATCCCTGTCGCGGTCTTCTCTGTGAGCTCTGTTTCTGTCGACTAGGCCTTGAATGAGAATAGATCTCGCGTCAAAGCCCGGTTCCCTGGGGGCGACTGGAATCCTTCGCCCACCACTGTGAGGATGTCTGTCATCATGCTGCCGAGGCACGTATGACCCACTCCTTGGGGGAGGCGTGGGCACTCGACGACGATCATCGTGATCGAGTCAGTGATCATACTGCTCACGATTTCTATACTGATCTCGCCGGTCTCCACGTCCCTCATGCCTCGGGGCGATCTCGGGCTGTGGGCCGATTGGACTGTGTCTGCGACCACGGATCTGCTATGAATCCTATTCCGCGACTGAGATACTGCTGTATTCTGTTCCTCCGCTGCACGGAGCAAAGCCCGGATCTGCACCAAACCTCGACCAGCCTCTGACTGGGAAGGTTGTATTGACTCCGCTATTCGGGCCGCGGCTGCAAGATTCTGGATCGGAGTTCGGTATACCTGAGTCGGAGGCGGAAAAAGTTGGCGTCGACTGGACTCGGGGATACGCTGCCGAGCACGCTCGTCGAGTGCATGCTGGAGGTTCTCCAATCGAGTGCGCCCAGCCAAGTTGGCTAGGCGCGCCTCTTCTAAGGCCTGGGCCTCAGGGGTTTCTCCAACGATAGGAGTGTGAAGCGCATCCATGTTCCGGCGGCGAAGTTCTTCCCTCCGCTGTGAAGAGAGGGGTTCGGGGCGGTACTCTTCGTGAACACGCGACGGATCGCCGCCCCCGTCGCCTCCATCTTCACGAGTGAAGCCAGGAGGACTGCGTGGTCCATTGACCATCAAAACTTCCGCCGCGGGGTCGCTGCTATCGCACTCGGATGCAGTCTCTACGGAGCCAGTCGAACAGGCCATAGAGAGTTTCGTCGGGCTAGATTGTCGTGACTTGGGGGTGGCCGACTAGCGAGCCACCGCATGCCTCACCCACCGTTGAAGCCTCGATCGACCGGAATGCTTGCTCCGGTGGGCTGCAGGGAGGGAGGTCAGCACAAGAGCCGACCGATACTAAGTCGACGGCTGCCGTAGGAGGACGCCACGGACGCACGCGCGAAAGTGCGTTACCCTGCAGACGGGGAGTGCCTCGATGTCAAGTGGCGCTTCTTGGAGCCAAGCGGAGTCGTCGGCGATGAATACGAGCGCACCGAGACGGATCTCGCGGCCCTCGGCCAAACCTCCGCCCGAAACCATGTTGATGGGGATCGAAAAAATCGCAACTTCTCCAACAAGTCGCTAAGACACCCGCCCCACGGTGGGCGCCAACTGTCGTGGTTCTAAGTCTGACAGTAGAATGGGGGGTAGGGATGTATAGGCAAGATCCTAGCTATGGAGGAGTTGTACACATGAGTTTTACGAGTTCAGGCCCTTCTCAGAGGAAGTAAAAGCCCTACGTCTCGGAGCCTGGAGGCGGTCGACTGGATTATATGCGTGTGTGTTACAGGGGGTGCGAACCCTTGTGCCTGTGGAGGGGGGGCTTATATAGAGTGCGCTAGAACCCCAGCCAGCCCACGACACAGAGGGTTTAAGGTACATTGAAGAGAGAACGTTACTGGTAATGCCCACAGTAAAGTGATGTGAATGCCAATTAAGTCTATGAGTAAATGCTCGACCGTTGCATATGCAGAGTGGCTTTAGCTCTTCTGCCCGTCGAGTGACTTCTGCGACGGTCGAGTGACATCGATTCTTTTGAGTGGAACATTTCCGGTCGAGTGGATGATGGTACCCTTTGGATGATCCTGGCTTCAGGGTGCTGTCCTAGGGGAGGATGTCTAGGTCAGGTCCATGACCCTACCCTAGGTACGTAGCTTCATCACGTAGCACCGCGGTAGAACACCTCTAGCACCGCTTATTGTCTTGTCATGCATCTGTTTGCTCTGTATTTACTATTTCTTCCCCCTCTTCTCTCTGGTAGACCCCGAGACCCATGCTGCCCCTATGATCGACTACGTCGATGACACTTCTTCTTTTCAGCAGAACTTCCAGGCAAGCAAACCCCCCTTGAGCATTCCCATATCGCCCATCTCTTTCTCTCTCTTGCTTGCATTAAAACTGCTACTGCTTTATGTATGATCCTACTCTGATGCATAGCCTGTTTTTGTTACCTGCTTTCATACCTTACCTGCTTATCCTAAACTACTTAGTATAAGTTGGTTAGAGATCCATCAGTGACCCCCACCTTGTCCCAGTTGCCCCGCTTTATGTTCGATGACTCGATCAACGTGATCGATGTCTAGGCCCCTACACCGCACATCACCCCCTAGTTGTATGACTCTACAGAGTTACCATCGAGTGCCGAGGGTGGAACCTCTTACATCACTCCTGATGAGATCCCTGTAGTGTAGCTATACGGTCGAGGTCATGGAGGGTGATTTCCTCCTTAACCACTTCCGTTACGGCTCTGTCGTGCAACCCCTCAAGTGTGAACCTCGAGGGCGGATCCTCTTACGTTCACCTTGATGATAACATCGAGTGGATTTCACCGGGGGTGATTCCTCGAGTTTTCCCCTTGGTGTTAGACACACAGTTACTATGGTTACTATGACTTTACACTAAACCATGTTACTAAAGACCGGTCGGCCCTGAGGGGTACCTGCGCAAGCTTATTAGCGAGTGATGTGGAGTCGGCTTGACCAGGAAGGTGCCCGCGAGATACTTACGAGGCGTGGCCGGGCATTCTTAGCCCTTGCCGCAAGTACTCGAGACGGGGCGAATGGGTCACATCTTTCGTGAGTCTCTGCATGTTACCGCGCGTTACTAATCCACTACGATTTGGATATTTGATCCGAGGGGCCTCTGACCTGATAGCACTAACCATCACGTGGGCATAGTATGGGCGTTCTGCGTCGTATGCATCAGCCGAAGCTTAATAGACGCCAGCGACTGAGCGGCGCACGCCGGGTTGGACTGGTAAGCACCTGCCTTTTTGAAGAAAGTAGCTAGGTCTGCTCACCGGCCGCGTATGCAAACGTGCAGGAGTTCCCGGGGAGATGGCCCATGACCTCTGGGGGCATAGGTTTAGTTCGGCGCGCTGACCTCTCTATTAAGCCTAGGTTGGGTTGCAGCGTATTGTTTGGCCGAGGCCGTGCATGACCCAGGAAAGTGTGTTCGGCCGGAGTTAATCGAGCGTGGTGGGTAAGTTGGTGCACCCCTACAGGGAAGAAAACATCTATCGATAGCCTGTTCTACGGTAACGGACACTTGGAGTTGTATCCCGATCGATACAACTATAACTGGATACTTGAGATGAGAAATGGAGATGAGAAATGGATAGTATGGCTCTGGGATTGCTTTCTCGCAGGGAGTCAAGAAAGGATCTCTGGCCGAGGTTGATAACACTACTACTACTTTACATTATGTTGATATGTACTCTTCTAAATGCTTGAAGATGCTTGAAGATGCTAGTCTTCGATAGGCTAGGCTTTCCCCTTCCTTCTGGAATTCTGCAGTTTAGTCCACAAATACAACCCATTTCCTTTGATACATATGCATACTTAGTTTAGATCTGATGTAAGTCTTGCGGGTACTTTGGATGAGTACTCACGGCTGCTTTGCTACCTCTTTTCCCCCATACCCGATTGTTGCGACCAGATGACGGATCCCAGGAGCCAGACGACACCACTGATGACTACTGCTACCCCGAGGATGCCTACTACTACGTGACGGCCGCTGACGACTTGGAGTAGTTAGGAGGCTCCCAGGCAGGAGGCCTTGCCTTTTCGATCAATGTTGTTTTTGTGCTAGCCTTCTTAAGGCAAACTTGTTTAACTCATGTCTGTACTCAGATATTGTTGCTTCCGCTGAATCTTGTGTATTCAAGCTTATATATTTGAGCCCTCGAGGCCCCTGGCTTGTAATATAAAGCTTGTATTATTTTAATTTGTGCCTAGAGTTGTGTTGTGATATCTTCCCGTGAGTCCTTGATCTTGATCGTACACATTTACGTGTATGATTAGTGTACGATTGAATCAAGGGCGTCACAGGTTGGAATGGAATATCTTGGTCTCAACACATGAGTAGGTGGTTCTCTCTCAAAAAATGAGTGGTGGAAGTGTAGGCATGTTCTCATGGCTCTCTCCTCGAATGAAGAGTGGGTGAAGGGGTATATATAGCCTCCGCACAAAATCTAGCCGTTACACACAATTTACCAAACTCGGTGGGACCGAATTGAGAAACTCGGTCAGACCGATTTAGTTCAAAATGTGAACGTTAGGATTTTTGGTGGGCCGATATGATCAACTCAGTGGGACCAATGTGCTAGGGTTAGGGTAAAACCTCATCCCGGTTTGACCGATTAAACAAACTCGGTGGGACCGATTTTGGCAATAAGCTAAGCAAAGAGTTGGTCAAGCAAACTCGGTGGGACCGATTGCATATCTCGGTGGGACCGAAATTATTGCAACAAGCAATAGAGAGTTTGCAAGCCCATCTCGGTGAGACTGAGATCCCATCGGTGAGACCGAATTGATTAGGGTTTCTGGCAGTGGCTATGTCAAGTAAACTCGGTGGCGCCGGATAGATCAAATCGGTGGGGCCAAGTTTGTCTTTTGGTTTGGGATATATGTGGAAATGAGAAAGTGGTTGAGGGTTTTGGAGCATATCACTAAGCACTTTGAGCAAGCAAGCCATTAAGCAATACCTCATCCCTTTTAATAGTATTGGCTTTCCTATGGACTCAATGTGATCTTGGTCACTAAAATGAAATGTCGAGTCTTGAGCTTTTGAGCTTTTGCCAATCTTCTGTCCTTAGTATCTTGAAGGGGTTCCATATCCTCTTGTCCACGCCACTCCACTGTTGAACTCATCTGAAATATACTAGATAAAAGTATTAGTCCAACAAAAGATATGTTGACATTAATTACCAAAACCACCCAGGGAGCACTTGTGCTTTCACCGCCGCGCCCCCACGTCCTTGAGCACCTCCTGCCATGGATCTACAAGAGAGGGAAAATGACGTGAATCGCTCGGCGGAGAAATGAAAAGAGACGTCGAAGGGGGGATTGCGGCTGAGGGGGCGGAGGTTATCCATGGAACCATGACATTCCATTCCACTTCGTTCCTAAACGAAATGGTCAACTGTAGTGGAACCTCATTCTATGTTTGGTTCCATTCCTGCATTTTGTTAAAAAGATAGAATATAAATAATCTAGTTTAGCTCAACTCAAGTATAGCTCTTAGTTAGACAACATACTAGAAGGGTTGGTCGCGCTTTGCTGTGTTGTTGTTGGTGGTGGTGTTGATTTTTTTCGTAATTTTGTTACTCCTTCAATTTTAAAATATAAGGTGTATTAGTTTTTTGAAAAGTCAAACCCATTATTCGACCTACTTGTAATCAATTTGGTATCATTGGATTCACCATGAAATGTTTTTTCTATTTATTTGTTTAGTATTGTGAATGTCCATTTTTGAACTTCATCAAAGTTAAAGATATTTGACTTTTCAGCAGAAAACAAATACATCTTATATTGGAACTGGGGGACTATTTGGTTTGGCGGGTGGGGGAGATAATGGAGTGTGTTTTTATCTTTTTTATAGTGCAGTGTTTGGTGGGTCTTTCACGGTGTAATTCCGTGTTATCTGCAAATCAACACATACTTAGGTGAGGGCTAATGGGCTGCAGGAGTGGAGATGAACTGGGGTGCCCGGAGCCGTTGGATCTGGAGCGTACAATCCAGATATGGTGGCTGGAGGTGAAAAACGAGGAAGGAGATGGAGAGGTATATAGATGCATATTTTTTTCTAGTTATTTGACTACACTTTTCCAGTTTAGAACGGTAGCCAATAATGGAAGTGGTATGCATTAGATAGGTTCAAATCTTGCATATAATCTTCCATAGTGACAAAAAAAATGAAAAAGGCCTGCAAGAATTGTTGCCGGCCACTAAGGATTAAGGGTTAGTAGAGGATAAATAATCCTCTAGTCTTAACAGTATGTCATTGTGCTAAATATAATTACCCGTGTTTATAGTTAACGTGCAAATGATAAGGAGTGTGTCGGTCTATGAAAGAGTTATTTAGCTGAAGATGCATGCGAAGGTCTCGATCTTTGGTGTTATGGATGTACTGTCTATATATCTTCTCATGACTTTACTTGTCTGACATGAACATGAGTTTTCCATTGCACTTTTACACATGAGAAAGTTAACATTCACAGCTTTATGCGTTGGAGAGTTACACTTGGTGAACCTGTGAACCTCAGTTCAGTTTCCATCATTAGAATCACCAGAGTTCAGTTTCCATCATGAGAAAGTTAACAACATTTATACATGTGAACGGAGCTATGGTTGGATGGTCAGGATGTCAGTGGTATCCTCTACCACCAGAGTTCAAGTTCTAGACTTGACATTGGTGATCGCATTTTCTGAATTTATTTCACTTTTTGGTGATGTGCGTTTAGTGGGAGAGACGTTCCAATCAACTATGAAGGCGTCTGTGGCACTTCGTCAATCTAAGATAATGTGTCAGCTCGGTCTCTCGATGTGCTCATATGGACAGGATATGCGTGCGTGCGTTCATAAGGTTGGGTGTATATGCATATGTATAAGCGTATGCTCTGTACCGTGTTAAAAAATATTTACACATTGTTTTATTTTCATGTTCATTTTATTTTGAAAATACCAAAAATATTTATCACACATTATCTTTTAATAGGCTTGTTCAACTAGCAAGACTAGCAATGATTGACATCCTTATTGTGTTGTTGAGGGCATAAGAGGGTTTTATTGATGTTAAAGACATCCAACTATTGCATCTCCATAGATTGTTGGGTTTATCATTAAGGGAAGACGTTTACTCACTTGCTACAAACCAACATACGAGGGAGCCCCAACTATTACACCTTTAGCACAGATCATCTACACTAGTCCTCACTAGCACCCATTGTCATCAACACGAGAATACCATCGAAGAAACAATGCACTTTCGTATGTTCTCCCTTGGCCGAAAGCTCCGGCGACGCCTCAGGTTGGAGATCACGAGCACAACTTTCCATTGGTAGAATCATGAATGGATTCATCTACTAGATACACACAGATAAAACCTCGCCACAAATCTCTAGATATACATTGTCAGAGTTAGACATGCATGGCCAGAGTATCAATGCCAAAACAAATTTACCTCGCACAAGGGAAGAATGGGGACGACCAATTCAGACGATTTTGGTGCGACTTCAGCTCTTACCAAGGAGTTTCCTTGCTATTTTTCCGGATTGTGTGTTCCTTATCTTACCTTGTGCTATCCACATCCCTCGATAGCATTTTTCTTTCTTCAGAAGAGAGAGACAAACAATTTCGGTTAACTCAGTACATTGAATTTTCGGTTTATGTTATTACCTCCGTTCCAAATTACTCCTACATGTCATAATTTTTTCTAGATATGAATGCATCTAATGCCAAAACATGTCTAGATAGTCTAGATACGGATGTATTTAAACAAATACTTTCTTTATTCGGAATTACTCGGAGGGAGTATTTTATCTTTTGAGAGACCTTTCTGAGGAGATTTTGTTTTCTTCTTCTTTTTCTTAGGTCGAGGGAGGGCGGTGCGGTGCGGTGCCCGTGGGCAGAGCCGAACAACCCCGCAAAGCCCAAGCGGCCCTCCTCACGCTCACGCGTTCCATCCGGCAAAGGCCTCGGGTCTCTCTCTCTCTCTCTCTCTTATCTCGCGTCGCCGCCCCCGCAGCCGCAGTCCCCACCCGCACCGCCTCCCTGCTCCCCTCCCCAAATCAATCAACAAAATCCCCACCCAGATCTCCTCCGATCGCCCATCGATGCCCCCTCCCCCGCCGCCCACCGCCTCCTAGCCGCCGCGCCGCAGCCACCGCCTCCGACGAGGCGGCC
>NC_041382.1:36596766-36627131 GCF_002162155.2 Triticum dicoccoides
CCGCCGCTCCGTCGTCCTCTCCCCGCCCGCCCCGCAGCCCCCGATGGACTTCCCGGCCGACGGCGGCAACAACCCCCCGCCCCGCCGCCGCGGCGGCCGCGCCTCCAACGCCGACAAGGGCAAGGAGCAGCAGGAGCCCTCGGAGAGCTCCCGCGTGCGCGAGGCCGAGCGGATGCTGGGCCTCAGCTTCGACGGCATGGACGAAGACGACGAGGGCCACGGGGCCTTCCCCCACGGCCTCACCTCCGCCAGCAGCGCCCTGCAGGGGCTGCTCAGGAAGCTTGGCGCCGGCCTGGACGACATGCTGCCGTCGTCCGCGCTCTCCGCCGCAGCCGCTGCTGCCTCCTCGTCGTCCATGTCTGGTCCGAACGGCGCGCGGATGAAGAGCATGCTCGCGGGTCTCCGTGCCGACGGCGAGGAGGGGCGCCAGGTGGAGGCGCTCACGCAGCTCTGCGAGATGCTGTCCATCGGCACCGAGGACACCCTCGCCGGGTTCTCTGTGGACTCGTTCGTGCCTGTTCTGGTCGGGCTGCTCAACCATGAGAGCAACCCCGACATCATGCTGCTCGCCGCGCGGGCCCTGACCCACCTCTGTGACGTGCTTCCGTCGTCCTGCTCTGCCGTTGTGCACTATGGCGCCGTCGCATGCTTCTGCGCCCGGCTTCTCACCATTGAATATATGGACCTTGCGGAGCAGGTGAGCACTGTTCTGTTGCATCGCTTGTTTGGTTTATATATAGTACATGCTGCTTCTTTATCATGTTGCCTGATCCAGATCATGTCGCCCTGCTTGTTTAGTGAACCATTGTTGTGTACTGTATTATGCATGATTATGCTGCCCATAGAGCCTTAACCTACATTACATGAGTTTCCTTTTAGTGTTGCAGGTCATTTATAATATTTGAACTTGCTCATGAGTAGTTTGCCTTTTGTGTAGCTGTGGTTTTTTCCCATTTTAGTGCTAAAATAAATATGGGTGAGAAGGTTACGAACATGATTTTTGTTGGCGTTGTGCCCATACTCGAGAAGTTCCACTGTATGCTTTCTATGTTATGTTTCTGACTCAAGTTTCGGTGACCTGTACAGATGTGGTAGTTGTAAGTTAGCCTCAGTTAATATTAAGTTTGAAATATGTGTATAATCAATTTTCAAGGAACTATATATTTGAAATAGCTTGTTTGATTGTTCACTTGGCAAGTACCAAATATTGCCTAGTTCAGTAGCTCACCATTTAATGATGTTACAAGAAATATCTAGAGAGTTAGGCAGAAGGTGATCGGATCCCTTAGTAGCCTTGGGGCCTGCCTAGGGTCTAGGCACTGGTCGCTCTGGGAGGAAGAAGCTGAGGATAGGAGACACATGAAAGAAAAAATGGTTAGATGAAAGCATGTCCGAATGCACGTGATGCCTTAAAGCCTTAGGGAGCTTGTGGGCATGGAGATGTCTTCCCTTCCTCTGGTGCCGCAGGAGGACTCGGGCTCCAAATCCTCACCAGCGAACTCAAATCCATCTAAGGACCTCATCTGCCCCTTAGAAGACTTTCTAGGCCTGATCATGGTGGTGCTCCTGCCGAGCACCTGGGTGCCATTTAACACGGTTTTGCTGTGCCAAATCACCTATTTGTGCATGACTAAGCTAGCTATTTGAACATGTTTTTCATCTGAAATATTTCTAGCTCAGGGTCTGATTTCACGCCTGTGTATGTGCTACTGTAATGATCCATCTGAAATACTAAGAAGTGGGTTGGAAATCAGATGCTAAGATTCATGTATAACCGGTTTCTGGCAGTGTTTCTTCTCTGCCTTCCCATCTTATATGGATATTATACTTATGCTTTTCTTGGGTCTAATTCAAAACAATGTGAATTAACTTGATATCATCTGTTTGAATTCCTTTGTAACCCTTTGTGCAATTGAATCTAGTTTGCTGCTCCACAATATGTTATTGAGTAGTATCTACAACTATTAGGTTTAGCACCTAGGACATTTGAATTACTTTCTTAGATTTTGATATTGTATTGCTTCTGTGGCACTTTAGATTAGCCACTTTCCTTGTTTTGTTTTGTTGTTTAAAATATGCTGCAGGAAGAATCTATCATTGCTAGATCTTGATGTGGTACTAATATTTTCTTATGCCTTTTCTGGGTATTTTAGTCCTTACAAGCACTCAAGAAGATATCCCAGGAGCATCCAACTGCCTGCTTGAGGGCTGGCGCGCTAATGGCAGTGCTATCATATCTTGACTTCTTCTCCACCGGTGTTCAAGTAATTTTTCTAAATACTTCTATGTTTTTCCAGCATTTAGACATAACATTCTCAATACTTATGTTATTTTTTTGCACCATTTAGAAATTGGGACATAGTAATTTGTCATATCACTATCTTTTTGTTGTACACATACTGTACTACATTTTTATTACTACTCACAGTTGTTTTTTTGGTGGAATGTATACAGAGAGTTGCGTTATCTACAGCTGCCAATATGTGTAGGAAGCTTCCTTCAGACGCCTCAGATTTTGTAATGGAAGCGGTTCCACTGCTAACAAATCTTCTGAACTACCATGATGCAAAAGTATGCTTGTTGTCTGTATTTGGATACCCTGATTATGCCATGATACCATCTATTCTTAGATGCTGATGATCTGTATCAATGTATTCCAGGTGCTGGAACATGCTTCTGTTTGCCTGACTCGTATAGCAGAATCGTTTGCTTCATCCCCAGAGAAATTGGATCAATTGTGCAATTATGGATTGGTTGCACAAGCTGCTAGCTTAATAGCTGTTAGCAACTCAGCGGGACAAGCATCACTGAGTACATTAACATATACAGTATGCTTCTATTTCACTTATCTACTGTATTATTTAGTATTTATGCAACTTTGCTAACTCTGGCTCATATATCCTTGAAGGGAGTAATTCGTGTTCTGTCAATATGTGCAAGTGGATCTCCATTGGCAGCTAAAACACTCCTCCTCCATGGAATCAGCGGCACACTTAAAGATATCCTTTCAGGTTCTGGTTTGGTTGCTGGTACAACTGTATCCCCCACTAGGCCAGCTGATCAGGTGATTATTGCTTTATGAGGGCTATATCTACATTATAGCTACTTACTGTTTTATTTGAATGCCATCGGTTGATGACTCTGTTCGGTTGTTGTTTTATCTGACTTAGCCGATGAAGCTTTTTGAGTGATACTTTTTTTTCAATTTTAAATTCACTCAAGTGTGCATTCAGTTCAGGTTTGTTTGGTAAACTGAAATTAATGTCACACAACAGAATATTCAAAATTTGGAAGAAAGTTGCATGCTGGATACTTTTTCTGTGTATAATAATTTGCCAAATGTTTCCCGTGCTCGTGCTGTTTGTGCAGTCCTGCAAGCTATAACAGTGAGCAAACAATGTGGTAAATTGGATTAGGGGTTTGTCTTGGAGCTCTTGGTTCATATACTTCTCTGTTTTCTACCCGATTTTCTTTCTCCAGTTATAATATGAAATTCACAATGATAGTATTGATCTTGATCAAGGTTTAGAGATGCACTAGACTGGCGGTAGGTGACCGCCTAGATGATGCCCAGCTACTGTTTGTTAACCTTAATAATCTCGACATCATACCATATTACTTGCTCCATTTTTCTTTTTAATTTATCAAAAGCCAAGAGTTTCCTGTAGTAGTTCTATGGTAGTTTGCAGCTTGTTTTCATATCCTAATATTCTTTGTTGTGTCACACAGATGTATGAAATTGTGAACCTTGCGGACGAATTGCTTCCTCCTCTACCTGCTGGAACCATTTCTTTACCAGCGCATTCCCATGTTTTTATGAAAGGCTCTTCTGTAAAGAAACCTGGTTCTAGCAAGCAAGGCGAGTCTGCTTCAACAGATATTAAAGTCTCGGGTCGGGAGAAGTTATTGCGTGATCAGCCTGAACTTCTCCAGCAATTTGGCATGGACATATTACCTACCATGACACAGGTCAGTCTCTTGGTTTGCTGGCGTATCAGTTGATGTTGGTTGCTGACGATAACATTATTGAAATCCTGTTATCTGAGACATTATTTGGATACACTCTATCCCTTGCAGGTGTATGGCTCCAGTGTAAATGGACCAATACGTCATAAATGCTTATCTGTCATTGCTAAATTAATGTATTACAGCTCAGCGGAAATGATCGAAATTCTCCATGGCACAACAAACATATCCAGGTGCTAATACGAAACTTCAGATGCCATTCTTGCTTACTGTTATACATGTACTCGTGTACCTCTGGTTCCATCTAACCTGATATTGACCTTTGCAGCTTCTTAGCTGGCATCTTAGCTTGGAAAGATCCACATGTGTTGGTTCCCGCTCTCCAGATAGCTGAAATTCTGATGGAAAAGCTCCCCGGGACATTTTCGAAGATGTTTGTGAGGGAAGGTGTTGTTCATGCTGTAGAATCGCTTATATGCCAGGAAATCTCAAGTCCAATGCTTTTTCAAGTACCACAGCAGGACAAGGATATTGATTCTGGTACATGTACATCTTCACGTTCAAGACGCAGCCGCCGGCGCAGCAGTGCTGGGAATACTGATAATAATTCCTTGGATGAACCAAAGGGTTCCCATACTACTATTGCCAATTCACCACCAAGCACGCTAGAAGGTCCAAATACTAGAATTCGTGCTTCAGTTAGTGATCGTGCGAAGTCATTCAAAGATAAGTACTTCCCCTCTGAACCCGGCTCAAGTGATATTGCAGTTACTGATGACCTTTTGAAGCTACGGGCACTCTGTGCAAAATTGAATGCCACTGCGGACACTGTTAAAACAAAAGCCAAAGGGAAATCAAAGTCACTGGGAGGTGATGATTTTGATATCTTATGCAATGTCGAGGAACAGTTAGACGACATCATAGACAAAATATTGTCTGAGCTTAGCAATGGGGATGGGGTTTCCACGTTTGAGTTTATTGGGAGTGGAGTTATCTCAGCATTGCTTAATTATTTGTCTTGTGGAACCTTTGGAAAGGAAAAGGTGTCCGAAGCAAACCTACCCAAGTTGCGTCACCTGGCACTCAGGCGATATAAAGCATTTATATATGTTGCCCTTCCAAATGATGCGGTAGGGAATCAAACTCCAATGGCATTCTTAGTTCAAAAACTGCAAAGCGCGTTGTCTTCGCTGGAACGGTTCCCAGTTGTGATTAGCCATTCTGGAAGGACGTCCAGTTTGGGAGGATCTCGTCCATCCTCTGGATTAAGTGCTCTATCTCAGCCCCTGAAGTTGCGCCTGTGTCGAGCAGCGGGTGAAAAAACGCTTAAGGATTATTCATCCAATATAGTTCTTATTGATCCCTTGGCAAGTTTAGCAGCCGTTGAAGATTTCCTTTGGCCTAGAATCCAGCGTAGTGAGTCAATATCTTATCCTGCAGTATCATCTGGAAAGAATTCTGAATCTGTGGCACCTAGTGCAACAGCACCAGTGGCTTCGTCAACTCAATCTGTCCGGCGGCCCTCAACTAGGTCGAAATCATTGGCTGATGCTGATTCTGCAACTAAGAAGGATATTCAGGAGGGGAGCGGAAACACATCCAAGGGAAAAGGCAAAGCTGTTGTTAAGTCGATGTCCGATGAACCAAAAGGACCACATACTAGGACTGCAGCACGCAGGAAAGTTGCTTCACAGAAAGATGCAGAAGTGAAGCCACCACACGGTCACAGTAGCTCAGAGGTTTGTTGTTCATTATGGACTCATTTCTTAATAATCTATAGAATATATATTTCCTCCAGTACGTCTTGAATTTTTGCCAGTTCCCCAAAATTTGATGCAGATGCTTGACTACATATTCTTTGTTTGGTAGTGCCTCCCTGCAGTTACTCAGCTGCCAAGCTGATTTTCGTTATAACAACCGTCCTACTGTTTTTCGTCGTCGTTTCATGATTATATCTGCTCTCCTTTCATTTAATAATTTGATGTGCAACTGTTAAGGGGAATTGACATGATTAATACCGTTATGAAATTATTATTTAACACAAATTTCATTGTGGAACCAATGTGTGAATTTCATAAAATTAGATCTACAGAGTACAATGCCTTTTGACCTGCAGTTTGATATGGCATCTAGGGAGTACATATTGTCTCACCATGTCTACAATGCTTCAGTTGATGAAGACATTGTCTAACTAAAACCAATGATGTAGGGAAAGGTTGGTGCTCCCACCACTATCTCGATCACTGAATGTGCCTAAAGGTTGTTGCAGTTCCTCATCCTATTCAATAATTATATGTTGAGAGAGTGGCACGGACCTTAAGCAGCAATGGCACATTCCATAGTTGAGAACTTGTGATAGTGGGAGCATATTCACCAATGTGATTCATTTCACTGTTGAAAGTTTGCCCGAATGCAATACTGCTTTTCTTGCCTAACTGAGTGATAAATATATAAATTAAGTTGTCAGTTTAATTATATCTATGTAATTAGCTGCAAGTACCCCTTACCAGTTCTCACCTGTATAACAAAATAGATCACTTATGCGTTGGAAACTGGATTACTATTTCACTAATTCCCTTATCCCTGAACAAAGTTCTGATCCAATTCTTGTACACTATGTCATGTGATGTTAAACTTTATTATTGTATTTATGCTCGTTGTGCATGATACATTCTGTTTCCTACATGCAGAATAGATCACTTATGCGTTGGAAACTGGATTACTATTTCACTAATTCCCTTATCCCTGAACAAAGTTCTGATCCAATTCTTGTACACTATGTCATGTGATGTTAAACTTTATTATTGTATTTATGCTCGTTGTGCATGATACATTCTGTTTCCTACATGCAGGACGAAGAACTGGGCGCATCTCCCTTTGAGGCTGATGATGCTTTGATGCTTGGTGATGACGATGATGATGTTTCAGATGATGAAGATGATGACCATGAGGTAGTATTTCAAAAGTACTTCGGTTGATCTCTTTATTTTTCTGCAAGTTAATGTGGCTTTAGTGGGCATGACTGAAAACTGCATATTTTTGTTGAAAATCCCCAGGTTCTACGTGGGTCTCTTCCTGACTGTGTTCCAGAGAGTGTGCATGATGTAAAACTGGCAGATGCTGATGGGTCTAGTATTGCCTCAATAGCAAGTGATAACCAGACACAACCCTCATCTGGCTCCAGCGTAAAACATACTTTTAGTAGCAGGGGAGCAGGTTCTGTTGAACTTAGAAATCCAAGCACACTTGGTTCGCGGGGCGCGATGTCGTTTGCTGCAGCTGCCATGGCTGGGCTTGCTTCTGTCGGTAGTCGTGGTATCAGAGGTAGCCAGGATAGGCGTGGCCTTCCACTTGGAACTAGTGCACATGAACATTCGAACAAATTGATTTTTACAGCTGGCGGCAAGCAGCTTAGCAAGCATTTGACTGTATATCAAGCTATGCAACAGCAAGTAGTTCATGATGAGGATGATGAGGAAAGGCTAGGTGGTTCTGATTTACCCAATGATGGAAGCCGTCTCTGGAGTGATATGTTCACTATAACATATCAAAAGGCTGATAACGAAGTGGATAGGGAATCAACCAGAGGTTCATCTTTAGTGCTGAAATCGTCCAAATCAGAACTTTGCAGAGCTACATCTCAAGAACAATGTACTTCTCTTCTTGATAGCATTTTGCAAGGAGAACTTCCTTGTGATATTGAGAAATCGACCCAAACTTATAATATTTTAGCACTATTGCGTGTATTGGAGGGATTGAATCAGCTATCTCCTCGTCTGAGACTACAGGCAACCTGTGATGATTTTATAGAGGGAAAAGTTGGTACCCTGGATGGGTTATATGGCACCGGAGCTAAGGTACCCTCAGAGGAGTTTATCAGCAGTAAGTTGACACCAAAGCTTGCTCGGCAAATTCAGGATGTTCTTGCACTCTGCAGTGGTAGTTTACCTTCTTGGTGTTATCAGATGACCAAAGCTTGTCCATTTCTGTTTCCTTTTGAAACAAGAAGACAACACTTCTACTCCACAGCTTTTGGGTTATCTAGGGCATTGAATCGTCTTCAGCAACAACAGGGTGATAATAATAGCTCAGCGACTGAAAGAGAAGTCCGGATTGGTAGATTGCAACGCCAGAAAGTTCGTGTTTCTCGTAACCGGATCCTGGATTCTGCTGCCAAAGTAATGGAGATGTTCTCCAATCAGAAGGCTGTTCTTGAAGTTGAATACTTTGGTGAAGTGGGAACTGGACTTGGTCCAACTTTGGAGTTCTACACCCTCTTAAGTCATGACCTGCAAAGGGTTGGCTTGGGATTATGGAGATCTGATTCTGATTCTTTAGAAGCTAAAAAACTTGATTCACATTCACCTGCTGATAGCAGGAACTTGATACATGCACCTCTTGGCTTGTTCCCTCGGCCTTGGCCACCTAGTACTGCTTCTTCAGAGGGTAGTAAATTCTTCAAAGTTGTTGAGTATTTCCGCTTAGTTGGTCGAATCATGGCAAAAGCATTGCAAGATGGAAGGCTTCTTGATTTGCCTTTGTCAACAGCATTTTATAAGCTTCTACTTGGACAAGTAAGCATGAGAACCCGCTTGCAGTAGATCCATTCCAATATTCCCTTCCACCTTCTTGTCAAGTCTTGGTATTTTTTTTATTTCTTCTACTGTCTTCTGTATTGACGCCAAAATATTTTGCTTTACTAGGAACTTGATTTGTACGACATACTATCTTTTGATGCTGAGTTTGGTAAAATACTTCAAGAGTTGCAAGTTCTTGTTGAACGCAAGCGATTTCTGGAGTCCTGCTCTAATCATAGTCAACAAATAGAAGAATTGGGCTTTCGTGGTGCTCCTATTCAAGACCTATGCTTAGATTTTACTCTTCCGGGCTATCCGGATTTTGTTCTGAAGGAAGGTGAAGAAAATACAGTGGTATGTGATGGAGTAGATTAGGTTCTTATGTTGTCATCTAAGTGGTACTTCAGCTTTTGCTTCTAATTTTGTTGTTGACTATTCATTGTTATTGTTAACTTCCTGTAGGTCTGCATTTACAACTTAGAAGAGTACATTTCGCTGGTAGTGGATGCTACACTTAAGACTGGAATAATGCGTCAAGTAGAAGCATTCAAAGCTGGATTTAATCAGGTTTTCTCATTTTTCTAAGATATCTTATTTGCTGGCAATTATTGTTAATTAGCTATTGCATTTCTCTTATTATTTTTCTAATTCAGGTATTTGATATATCATCACTCCAAATATTTTCTCCTCAAGAGCTTGACTATCTCATTTGTGGTCGACGGGAACTTTGGGAGGTAATGCCCTGTTAACTTTATTTCTCCCTTCTATAATCATTATTTAACTTGTTCTGAGCAAATGCATGTAATGCAGCCGGAGACACTGGTCGAACATATAAAGTTTGATCATGGTTATACCTCGAAGAGTCCAGCAATTGTCAATGTGAGTACATCATCTTTAAAAAAGGGCACATCTCTTCACACAGCTTTATTTCAGATTTTTGGAACTTCAGTTTAATGTTTGTGCTGTTGGTTTGCAGCTACTTGAGATCATGACGGAATTTACTCCGGAGCAACAACATGCATTCTGCCAGTTTGTGACTGGTGCTCCTCGGCTTCCACCTGGTGGCTTAGCCTCCCTAAATCCTAAGCTGACTATAGTTAGGAAGGTAAGCCTGTTGTAGCAATGCAGAATGACATCATTTCTGCGTTCATGTTATTTAAGCTTTTCCATTTTGTTTCTTGGCCAGCACTCTTCGACTGCGGCGAATACTTCAAATGCAGCTGGAGCAGCAGAGTCTGCAGATGATGATCTGCCTAGTGTCATGACTTGTGCCAACTATCTTAAACTTCCGCCATACTCGACAAAGGTTTGGTTCTTTTGGTTGATGAATTTTTTGTTCCACCTTTCCGTATCGTCTTGCCTGGAAACTGACTTGTGCTATGGTCGTCGGAACATTGTTGCAGGAGGTTATGCACAAGAAGCTGCTTTATGCTATCAACGAAGGCCAGGGGTCGTTTGATCTTTCATAGTGGGTTCAAAACTAACATACATGCACCAGTTTTTATTCAAAGTTAGTTTGTTCATTGCCATGTATAACATAGGCTATAAGTCGTTTCTTTTGTGAAAGGTTTAGAGCCCGGATCTTGTGGTGCCTGTGCTTATAACATTCTCTCTCTATTTTCCTGGGCACTCGTATATATTCTCCAACTGATCTCTATAGTGACTAAGAAGACATTTCTCTTTTGGTCGTCCGTTATACTTCATTATCGTACTCTGTCTATTTTGAGTGACTTGTGCTCGTGATTACTAGGTTTACCCGCACTAACGAAAGTTATGCCCTCGACTAGTGCACATCTTTTGAATAACTAAATGCCTAGTGACATTGTGTAAGCTAAAGATATTTTCAACTTCTAGTTGGTGTTCAACATGTGCAAGAAATTTATGAGATTCATCATGTCACCACGATCAAGGAATTTGGATATGCCTCTGTTGTTGCACGACACCTAGAAGCCCTCCTCCTGATTGGGAGGCACGATCTCTAAAAGAGAAGTTCTTATATGATCCCTATATCTATGCCACCTTGGGATTCCTTTTTTGTTTTCAGTCTCGAGGTTCAACTGTGTGTGCAAACATTGGTCGCGGCACACAACTGCTTGCAGCTGTTAGCCCGATGGTTGCTGTAACCAATCTGATGGTCACTGTGTTGTTCCAGTGCGTGGTCATGATGTAGTAATTCGGGGCATCCAATCAGATTTTGCCAGGTCTTTTGGGTGTAGTTGATGCTGATGCGTGTGCCGTCCGGTCTCCGGTGTGTGCAGTCTGGATGTAAAGCCCGTGTTACCTAGATGATGTAGTAGTAGTTTGCCCAATAATGTGACGACTGCCCGTAGTCTATCAAGTCATGGTTTTTTTTGTTGTTGCGTGAAATGAAAGTCATGGTTTGCATTAGTCAAATCCATTCTTACACGCATCGCTGCCCGTTTATGTTTAGCACTCGCTAAGCCCGCGGCACACACACTTGTATGTTGTCTCTACTTTGCTGAATCTCTCCTACGCGCATCCGATGCGTATGCACCAACTACTAGAAATAACTCATTCCTCTCACACCCCTACATGTTTATCTTCACTACTGGCAGTACATCTTAGTCCACCCATCTCCATCCAGAGCGGGGCACCACCAACATCACCCCGAGCTGCATTCCAGCAGCTCTCGCTAAGATCTTCACATCCGGATGACGATGCTGCCTGCCGTAGGAGGACTAGGTGATATTCTCTTCCTTCTCTCGCTCTCTGACTCTCTCTCTCTCTCTCCCAACCGACGCGACTGTTGCTTGCATCTCTTTCTGTACAGACGTCTCTTCTCTAGCGTCCCGTGTAATAGTACAAATAGTTTCACTATCAACAAAGAAAGATCAATCGATCATTTTACTCAAAACATATACAACCTGTATTAGACTTTTCTGCACACCGAACCTGTCCCATCAAACCAGATTTTCTGAATCCCAAGAGGGACATCAATGGACTGCTTTTGATTTGGGTGGGACAACCTGTCTTTCAGAATAAAGTTCTCTACACAAGGCCTACCTCTGTCACGCGCAGGTTCTGAACATATTGAAGAGAAGCTCAAATCCTTGAAAAACACTAGCACTTCTTGACACATTGTGCCAGTTAGGATTTAATGAATGAGTGGTTGACCATTAATAACCAAGTCGGTCAGATTGATAACTCGTGATGCTTAGGTACTGTAGCAAATGATCTCTGTCAGTTCAGTTCATAACAAAGTCCGCTGCATAAATGGTCAGTTGATGTCTTATGTTAAAACTATGAAACATTATCTGTTGAGATATACTCCCTCCTCTCGAATTACTTGTCGCTCAAATTGATGTATCTAGTGCTAGATACATCCATTTAAGCGAGAAGTAATTCCCGAAGGAGGTAGTATTTAAAATTATATGATATGTTGATCTCTAATTAACATGAAACCTCCGGATAGTATCTTTTTTATGAAAGTAGGAATTAACCGATACATCATAAGAAGCTCAATAACAATGATTAGTGATTACTATTCTTTAATTTCGATCTCGTGCGATTTACACTTGGTGCATAAACCTTTATTTATGGTTTAGATGCATTTTACCCTTTCAACAATGTCCATTTAATGTTTTTATGTTTATTTTTACTCTTTTTCCCTTTTTCATGTTTATTTTCTTTTAAAGAATGCTCATGTTTTCTTTTTTGGAAATTTTAAAAATGTTTATGTTTTCCATAAATTACTCAAAATTTCAAAAAATATATTTGTGTTTTCAAATTTGGTTCATAAATTTAGAAAATGCTCAGGAATTTTAAAAATTGTAAAGAATTTCAAAAACGCTTTCGTTTAAAAATCTCATATATTTTTTTGAAAATTGTGATGTTTGGGATTTTTCACAAAAAATGTTTGTGTTTTTTTAAAATGTACTTGTTTCACAATTTCCTCGCAAATCCAAAAAATGTTTGGTTTTCAAAAAAAACCCTAAAAACCCAGGTCGCTATAGTTTCTGGTTCTCTATAGTGTCGAATCGCTACCTTGCTTATCCCTTGAATTAATCTAGCTCTGACCTTGACCATATCCGCATCCCTAACCAACCATCATATATGGAGATGATGACCCCGTTTTTGGAGTCGAAAGTGCTAGATCTGCATTTGGCCCCAAACTCCATATTAGCTGTTTCGGGCCTGTTTGAGGACTTTGTTAGAGTTGCTCTAACACTTAATCAAATGAGTACCCCTAAAAAAACTTAATTGAAGTAGTAGATACCCAAGGCTTTCTTGATTCTCTACTAGTCCTTCCCTATTCCGTAGTGCGCCGGACTCCGAATGTGATGTCGTCAGGCCGCCATGAAAACAATAAGTACGTGCGAGGCTCACCTCATCTAGTATAGGTCAAGCATTCCAAGGTTTACTCTGCCTGCTATTTGTAAACTGATCGACACGTCCGGACGACCCAAGCAACTACATTATTGTCAACAAGGTCGCTGTCGATGTGCACTCCCCAAGATTTCGTCGGTACGGTCGTCATCGCCCTGGTAGCTATTAGGAGCATCGTCGGTATAGTGAATCATTTTTGACGTCTTAAGTAACAAAATGTCGCCCAAAAAGCCTGAAGAGTTATTACATGATCCACCGTACGCATGAGAGATGTAGTCTACTCCATGCCTTTGGAAGAGAAGGACTCCAAAGCACTCTCCCTCCCAAAACATGTTAGTTGCCATGCTTCCCACTGAAGGCCACGGGTCCCCTCATCTTCTTCCCGCCTCTTTGGCTGTGAGAGGGGGGGGGGGCACTATTGGATGAAGCCCTAAGTGGTTAAGCAGCCAACGATATCAGGCACCTAGGAATGCAAGATTATAGCTTCATCCACTATTCTTCTATTGTAGTTTCTTGTACTCACTTTATCTACGAGCAAAGGGGCTATTTCTTAGCCATTTTCATAGAAATTCCATAATAAAGTTGCATTGCCCTTCCCAACATGAATATATGGCAGACTATTGTATGTTTTAGCATAGAGAAATAATTTGTTGTTTCAGACCTGATTGTTAAGTGATAACATTTATACATTTTTTTACATGATCAATATCATATATACGCTTCTCTGCTTATGCACGTTTGCAGATTGTCGAAACGTATGTAGAAGGAAAAGCCAAGGACATGGGGATTATCCAGCTCATGAAGTCAGTGCGCACTCTGATGTGATGGATTCTTTGGTTCTATTTGATTGCTGGTAACTACGAGCGCAATTATCTGAGACTTCCTATTATGTTTGATTAAGATCTCAAGATAACTACAATTGCAATTATCTTAGCCGTGAACCCAATCATCACTTTTTCTAGGATTACTATAATTTATACTTAAATCTTATACTTCTATTTTTTTCATCCTCTAAATTTAACAAGTATACTAATCTATTACATATTGGACTTAGTAAACCACATAACCAAGTTGCTAAATATAAATTTTTTTGTTATACATTTATAAGGTATGTAATGGAAATAAAGTTCTGTCATGCTAAATATAAATTTTTTGTTATACATTTATAAGGTATGTAATGGAAATAAAGTTCTGTCATGCTAAATTTAAATTGTGTTTCACAAAAAATATCTTCTTGAATATATATCTTATAAATTATATACAATATATACATCTATGGTAGATATCTCTAAATCACAAGGAATAACAAATATCATAATAGTGATCTTTAATGTATGATTAGGTAATCGTATTTGTAGAAAAATCTATAGTATGAATTAAACCATTGGTGCAATTCTTTATCATTTTCGTTCATGGCCAACTGTGTGTTGCAAGTTACACTGAGTCCAGTGATAAGTTGAAAATGTGTGCATACTTTGAACTTGGTACTAAAACATCATTGCTAATAGTAATCACCAGCAAAAATATTGACATGCCCTTGTTTGCTATTGGTTGGCAACTGAATTGTAAAATGTAGCATATGATTTCCATAGCAATAAGCATAAATTAGTCAGTAATATATAACAATCATACATTGCTTATCCAAATTATCCATGGAACCTCTGGCCTCTGGGTTAAAATAAAATTTAAATAGGTTTCACATGAACCTCATACAGAGCTTGTAACCCCTCAAGCAAAACATAACAAGGTCCTACACAAGAAGCTTCAGAGCAAGAACTTGTTAGGCATGACCGAATGGATCCTAGGGACACCTAATGCTAGGATCTGGTGTTGGAGAACGTAGCATGCAATTTCAAAATTTTCCTACACTCACGCAAGGTCTATCTAGGAGATGCATATCGACAAGAGGGGAAGAGTGTGTCTACGTACCCTCGTAGACCGAAAGCGGAAGCGTTAGGTTAACGCGGTTGATGTAGTCGAACGTCTTCACGATCCAACCGATCTAGTACCGAACGTATGACACATCCGAGTTCAGCACACGTTCAGCTCGATGACGTCCCTCAAACTCTTGATCCAGCAGAGGGTTAAGGGAGAGTTTCGTCAGCACGACGGCGTGGTGACGGTGATGGTGATGTGATCTGCACAGGGCTTCGCCTAAGCACTACGACGCTATGACCGGAGGAGTAAACTGTGGAGGGGGGCACCACCACACACGGCTAAGAGAACAATTGATGTGTTATTGGGTGTGCCCCCTGCACCCGTATATAAAGGAGGGGGGGGGGAGGAAGCTGGCCACAAGGGGGCGCGCCATGGGGGTGGGAGTCCTACTAGGACTCCACTACTAGTACGATTCGCCCCTCCCCCGTTTTCCTTTCTCACCGGAGGGGAAAAGGAAGGAGAGGGAGAGGGAGAGGGAAAGGGGGGCCGCGCCCCTCCTCCTTGTCCTATTGGGACTCCCTTGGAGGGGGGCGCGCGCCACCCTTGCGGGCTCCCCTCTCTCCCCACTAAGGCCCATGTAGGCCCAATACTTCCCCGGGGGGTTCCGGTAACCCCTCGGTACTCCGGTAAAATACCCGAACCACTCGAAACCATTTCGATGTCTGAATACTACCTTCAAATATATGAATCTTTACCTCTCGACCATGTCGAGACTCCTCGTCATGTCTGTGATCTCATTCGAGACTCCGAACAAACTTCGGTCACCAAAACACATAACTCATAATACAAATCGTCATCTAACGTTAAGCGTGTGGACCCTACGGGTTCGAGAACTATGTAGACATGACCTAGACACATCTCCGGTCAATAACCAATAGTGGAACCTGGATGCTCATATTGGTTCTTACATATTCTACGAAGATCTTTATCGGTCAAACCGTAATAACAACATACATTATTTCCTTTGTCATCGGTATGTTACTTGCCCGAGATTTGATCATCGGTATCATCATACCTAGTTCAATCTCGTTACCGGCAAGTCTCTTTACTCATTCCGTAATGCATCATCCCATAACTAACTTATTAGTCACATTGCTTGCAAGGCTTATAGTGATGTACATTACCGAGAGGGCCCAGAGATACCTTTCCGATACTCGGAGTGACAAATCCTAATCTTGATCTATGACAACCCAACAAAAACCTTCGGAGACACCTGTAGAGCATCTTTATAATCAACCAGTTACGTTGTGACGTTTGATAGCACACAAGGTGTTCCTCCGGTATTTGAGAGTTGCATAATCTCATAGTCAGAGGAATATGTATAAGTCATGAAGAAAGCAATAGCAATAAAACTTAACGATCATTATGCTAAGCTAACAGATGGGTCTTGTCCATCACATCATTCTCTATGATGTGATCCCGTTCATCAAATGACAACACATGTCTATGGTTAGGAAACTTGACCATCTTTGATTAACGAGCTAGTCAAGTACAGGCATACTAGGGACACATGCCTATAGTTAGCAATAAAACTTAACGATCATTATGCTAAGCTAACGGATGGGTCTTGTCCATCACATCATTCTCTAATGATGTGATCCCGTTCATCAAATGACAACACATGTCTATGGTTAGGAATGTGACGCCCGGATAATTAGACAACAGTAATTCCTTGCTAATGATGCCACGTCACCTCTGTCACTAGAGTTAATCTTCGGTTAGTTCAAAACCTATTCAAATTCAAAATTAAATTAAAGGCAAACAACAAAAGTTTTCAAACTTTAAAACTAAAATGTTCAGGCGGTGCCAAATAATGCATGTGTAATTATGGCCGAGAAACCACACTTTCATAAAATGTTGAAGTAATCTAAAATGGATAAAACAGTAGTTAAAACAAATAAATAAACGTCTTTTGAATTTTATAAAATATTAAACTATTTTGTTCAGGGGTAAAACTTTTTGAGACAGTAGTTGAAATGGTAACTCTATTTTAGGTGTGGGTTTTATTTTTGAAAAACTATAAAGTATTAAAGGAATAAAAGCAAACAGAAAAGAAAAAAGGGAAAATAAAACAAATAAAAAGAAAACCCCTAGGCCAACTGGGCCTCGGCCTAGCCAGTGGCCTGCTAGGCCGACCCACTCCCTCCCCTGGCCTATAACCCCCAGGGGGCACCGAAACCCTAAACCCCCCCACTTCTCCACGATCCCCTCTCCCTCGTGCCTCCTCTGCCCCCCCCACGAACTGGATCAGGGGGTTTGAACCCCATCGCTGTCGCTTGACTCCAACGCCACCCCGGCGAGCGCCGCACCGCGCCCGAGGACGGTCGCCTCCGCCTCGTAGCTCCTCCGGCATCGCCGCACCGACCCCCTCCGCTGGATTCCCCCTCATCCCGACCTGGATCGGCACCCGAGCCGATCCCTGACGCCGCACCGCCGCCGTCATCGCCCGTGGCCACGTCGGAGCCGCCCCTCGCCGCAACTGCTCGTCTCCCCGTTGCCATGTCGTCCCCGTCCTCCTCCCCGAATGGCCTCCATGCGCCTCGACGCCCCCCTGCTCACCAACGCCGGTGAGGACCCGATCGTCCTTCCCTTTCCCCTGCCCGTCGCCGCGGTCGCCATGCTCACTCCGGCCACACTCGCGCTGAACACCAACCAGGCCACACCCGCGCCAAGCTCCTCTCGCCCGCGCCTCCGTCGTAACCACCGTCCAGTGCCCCGCGAGCTCCGGTGAGCTCATGACGCCATCGTCACGCCCGTGAGCCCCTTGGTCACGCGGCTCTCCCTGGCCGCACCTCCTGCATGCCGCGCGTGCGCGCCACCGTGCCCACTACCCCGGCTGTTGCTTGCGTCGTTGCTGACTTGCCGCGCGCCGCACTTGCCTGCTGCTGCCGGCCACGGCTAGGGCGGCGCCCTGTTCCCCTCCCCGCATCTTCTTCGCTTGGACTCGTGCCGGCCCGCCTGCATCCCGCTGCGTGCGCGCTGGCCCAACCGGTCGCGCCTCCCGCTGAAGCGCCCGCATCGCCACGGCTTCGCCCCGCCGTGGCCTCGTTGCTGCCACATCCGGCGCCTGGCGCTCGTCGCCCGATCCGCCCGGCGCCCGTGACCTGATGCCCGTTAAGGCCCGATGGCCCTATGACGTGTGGGGCCCCAAACCCCAGAATGTTTAATAATAATAAAATTAATTAAAAAAACAAAATAAACAAATAAATAATAATTAAATTAATTAATTAATTAAAGAAATAATTTACTTAATTAAAACAGAGTATGACAGTGGGGCCCACATATCAGTTTGACCCAGTCAGCTGCTGACGTCATGCTGACATCAGCAAACACTATTTTGGATAATGTTGAATTAAAATAATTAAATAAATACTAAAAATGATTTAATTCTTTTAAAAATAATATAAAATAAACCGTAGCTCAGATGAAAAAACTTTGTACATGAAAGTTGCTCAGAACGACGAGACGATCAAATACATAGTCTGTTCGTTCACCATGCGTCCCTAGCATAGCAAACACGCAACTTTCCCCCTCCGGTTCGACTGTCCGAAAACGCGAAACACCGGGGATATTTTCCCGGATGTTCCCCCCTTCACCGGTATCACCTCATACCGCGTTAGGTCACCCTAGCACCGCGTATTGTCATGTTATGCCTTTGTGATGCTTTGATTGCACTGTTATTTATTGTGTTCCCCTCCGTTACTTCTTTCCGGTAGACCCCGAGACCGCTGCCGGTACCCCTGTTGTCGACTATGGTGTTGATGACCCCTCTCTCTTGCCAGAGCAACCAGGCACCCCCCCCTTGATCACCAGATATCACCTACTATCCTCTATACTGCTTGCATTAGAGTAGTGTAGCATGTTACTGCTTTCCATTAATCCTATTATGATGCATAGCCTGTCATTGTTGCTACAACTGTTGATACCTTACCTGCAATCCTAAATGCTTAGTATAGGATGCTAGATTATCATCAGTGGCCCTACACTCTTGTCCGTCTGCCATGCTATACTACTGGGCCGTGATCACTTTGGGAGGTGATCACGGGCATATGCTATATACTTTATACTGTTACATTACTTATGATACTGTTCGGAGATGGGGGCCGAAGGGGCAGGTGGCTCCATCCCGGTAGAGGTGGGCCTGGGTTCCCGACGGCCCCCGACTGTTACTTTGTGGCGGAGCGACAGGGTAGGTTGAGACCACCTAGGAGAGAGGTTGGCCTGGCCCTGGTCGGCGTTCGCGGTTATTTCAAGATAACACGTTTAACGAGATCTTGGTATTTGATCTGAGTCTGGCCACTGGCCTATACGCACTAACCATCTACGCGGGGACAGTTATGGGCACTCGACGTCGTGGTATCAGCCGAAGCCTTCGTGACATCAGCGACTGAGCGGCGCGCGCCGGATTGGACTGGAACACCTGCTAGGCTAGGTCTGCTTCCGGCTGCATTCGCAACATGCAGGTGTGCAAAGGGCGATGGGCCCAGACCCCCGCATCATATGATTTAGACCGACGTGCTGACCTCTCTGTTGTGCCTAGGTAGGGCTGCGACGTGTTGATCTTCCGAGGCCGGGCATGACCCAGAAAAGTGTGTCCAGCCAAATGGGATCGAGCGTGTTGGGTTATGTGGTGCACCCCTGCAGGGAAGTTAATCTATTCGAATAGCCATGATCTTCGGTAACAGGATGACTTGGATTTGTACCTTGACCTTATGACAACTAGAATAGGATACTTAATAAAACACACCCTTCCAAGTGCCAGATACAACTGGTGATCGCTCTCTCACAGGGCGATGAGGGGAGGATCATCGGTTAGGATTATGCTATGTGATGCTACTTGGTGAACTTACCATCTACTCTCTTCTCCTGCTGCAAGATGGGGGTGGCCAGAAGCGTAGTCTTTGATAAGACTAGCTATCCCTCTCTTATTCCGGCATTCTGCAGTTCAGTCCACATATGATAGCCTTATTCCATTTGATACCAATGCATACATATGTTGCGTAGCTCCTTGCTTGCGAGTACTTTGGATGAGTACTCACGGCTGCTTTTCTCCCCCTTTTTCCCCTTTCCTATATCCGATTGCTGCGATCAGATGTTAGAGCCCAGGAGCCAGACGCCACCGTCGATGACAACTACTACTACTCGGGAGGTGCCTACTACTACGTGCAGCCCACTGACAACGACCAGGAGTAGTTTAGGAGGATCCCAGGCAGGAGGCCTGCACCTCTTTCGATCTGTATCCCAGTTTGTGCTAGCCTTCTTAAGGCAAACTTGTTTACTTATGTCTGTACTCAAATATTGTTGCTTCCGCTGACTCGTCTATGATTGAGCTCTTGTATTCGAGCCCTCGAGGCCCCTGGCTTGTAATATGATGCTTGTATGACTTATTTTATTTGTAGAGTTGCGTTGTGATATCTTCCCGTGAGTCCCTGATCTTGATCGTACACGTTTGTGTGTATGATTAGTGTAGGGTCAAATCGGGGCCGTCACAAGTTGGTATCAGAGCCGACTGCCTGTAGGAATCCCCCTTCCACACTCCTTGGCCGAAGTCGAGTCTAGACATTGCAATACTTTATTAACATGGATGTGTGTCTTATGGGCGCACGTCGCCATTGGGTGGTATTAGGATCTTTTACTCCTCGATCTTTACTCTGGGACTCTGAACTCTCTTCTATCCGGGATTAAATGATTTTGCTAAAATCTAACTTTAGGTTCTCGAAAATACTTTCTCCCGGAGAGCCCCTTCAGGCCTGATGATTGCCTGCTGCACCAGAAGATTGTGAAGACACACTCTAATGCTTTACCGAGACCCTTGTGCCCTTCACCATTGCGATCCCTACCACCGATAAATCCTTATGGATAACTACCTACTTTTTTCCTTCATACCTTCATCCCCGGTTGCTCTTGTTATTACAAGATGCCGTCAAATACTCTTCGATGTTCCAGGAATCCTTTATGCTTACTACTTGGCAGTTCTTTGCCGCATGAATACCCCTACGAATAATTCTTCACCCTTATCGAGGAACTGTTCATTACTAGTTGATCATATGATCCACAAGGTACATTGATATACTATCCGGTCTTCCGGTAATTCTCTGCCGGCTGTTGCTCTGCAAAAACTTGTCTGCTTGCATTATGGTTGCGTTCCATATCACTAGCAATATTCACTAGTATCTTTTGACACCGTCATTTTGATCCTATTGATTCAACATGTGTGCGAATGCACACAATCATCAATTAACCCTTCTAAATTATCCTTCCGGCTCAGACGTCATTTTGAACATGAGCTGGTTCTCGACCAAACTATTTGTCGTCAATTGTGCCTCTAGTCTATCCAACTTATCCATCCTTGATCAGAGCGTCTGCTTCTGATCCTTTGTTTTGGAAATCATAATTCCTTTGTTATCTAAGCATCGAATTATTTAGATGTTCTATAATATGATTCCCGTGCATTCTTTCTTCCTCTGATTGAGTACCGATACTCACATCAGCTTCGTTGTGGATCGCCCGATCCATTGTTGGATTTCATCCGACATCGTCCTTCATATTCAATACCCTCGTGAGCCTTTCCACGGGTATATAATGCCTTTGGTAAATTGTATCATCTGCTTTGTCAACCATGCTCTACTTTCGAGCTGGTGATAATTACTCCTGAAGTTTGTGGTATATGTTCCTAAGAGGCCCCGATGGGTTGGACATATGCCTTTTTCTAATCTATGTGAACCCGGAAACTACTACGGGTCATACTCTACTGGTGTTATGTCAGATAAAATTTCAATACCACAACTTCGTTGAAGGCAAGAAGTGAATGAAAGGTTATGCATTGAAGAAGTGGGAGTCGACCTTACACTTTGTGTTCATGCCCATGGAAATGATGTAGATCGTATCATTAAAGCTTCTCTTCAAATAAATATTTCCTTGGTATAAGTTTATCTTATATCTGGGCAATCGTTGTTCCGGCCATGTTCTCCTTTTAAATACCATTTCTCGGACAAGTTGAAGTACTTGTCTTCTGCAGATCATTGCACCTGCCCAACCCTTACTTTGATCTACCGTCGAGCATTACACTCTGGTATCTCAAGAATACCATGGAACTACATAACTTCTTATGGGTTCATCAACTTCCTCTCTACTCGGTGCAGGCACCTCAGGAACATTTTCTTGAGCTGCGCCACTTACCGGTTCAAGAGGTAATACTTCATCAAGTTCTACCTTCCTCCCACTTATTTCTTTCGAGAGAAACTCTTTCTCTAGAAAGGACCCATTCTTGGCAACAAAGATCTTGCCTTCGGATCTGAGGTAGAAGGTATACCCAACAGTTTCTTTAGGGTATCCTATGAAGACGCATTTTTTCGACTTGGGTTCGAGCTTTTCAGGTTGAAGTTTCTTGACACAAGCATCGCATCCCCAAACTTTTAGAAACGACAGCTTAGGTTTCTTCCCAAACCATAATTCATACGGTGTCGTCTCAACAGATTTCGATGGAGCCCTATTTAAAGTGAATGCGCAGTCTCTAAAGCATAGCCCCAAAATGATAGCGGTAAATCCGTAAGAGACATCATAGATCACACCATATCTAATAGAGTGCGATTACGACGTTCGGACACACCATTACGCTGAGGTGTTCCAGGCGGCGTTAGTTGTGAAACTATTCCACATTTTCTTAAGTGTGTGCCAAATTCGTGACTCAAGTATTCTCCCCCACGATCTGATCGCAAGAACTTGATTTTCCTGTCACGTTGATTCTCAACCTCACTCTAAAATTCCTTGAACTTTTCAAAGGTCTCAGACTTGTGTTTCATTAAGTAGACATACCCATATCTACTCAAGTCATCAGTGAGGGTGAGAACATAACGATAGCCACCGCGAGCCTCAACACTCATTGGACCGCACACATCAGTATGTATGATTTTCAATAAGTTGGTTGCTCACTCCATTGTTCCTGAGAACGGAGTCTTGGTCATTTTACCCATGAGGCATGGTTCACACGTGTCAAATGATTCGTAATCAAGAGACTCTAAAAGTCCATCTGCATGGAGCTTCTTCATGCGTTTGACACCTATGTGACCAAGGCGGCAGTGCCACAAGTATGTGGGACTATCATTATCAACCTTACATCTTTTGGCATTCACACTATGAATATGTGCAGCATTACGCTCGAGATTCATTAAGAATAAACCATTCACCATAGGAGCATGACCATAAAACATATCTCTCATATAAATAGAACAACCATTATTCTCGGATTTAAATGAGTAGCCATCTCGTATTAAACGAGATCCTGATACAATGTTCATGCTCAAACTTGGCACTAAATAACAATTATTGAGGTTCAAAACTAATCCCGTAGGTAAATGTAGAGGTAGCGTGCCGACGGCGATCACATCGACCTTGGAACCATTCCCGACGCGCATCGTCACCTCGTCCTTCGCCAGTCTCCGCTTATTCCGCAGCTCCTGCTTTGAGTTACAAATGTGAGCAACCGCACCGGTATCAAATACCCAGGAGCTACTACGAGTACTGGTAAGGTACACATCAATTACATGTATATCACATATACCTTTCGTGATGCCAGCCTTCTTGTCCGCTAAGTATTTGGGGAAGTTCCGCTTCCAGTGACCACTTCCCTTGCAATAAAAACACTCGGTCTCGGGCTTGGGTCCATTCTTTGGCTTCTTCCCGACAGCTTGCTTAACGGGCGCGGCAACTCCCTTGCCATCCTTCTTGAAGTTCTTCTTACCCTTGCCTTTCTTGCACTTAGTGGTTTTATTCACCATCAACACTTGATGTTCCTTTTTGACTTCTACCTCTGCTGATTTCAGCATTGCAAATACTTTAGGAATGGTCTTTTCCATCCCCTGCATATTGAAGTTCATCAGAAAGCTCTTGTAGCTCGGTGGAAGCGACTGAAGGATTCTGTCAACGACTGCATCATCTGGGAGATTAACTCCCAGCTGAGACAAGCGGTTGTGCAACCTAGACATTTTGAGTATGTGCTCGCTGACGGAACTATTCTCCTCCATCTTACAACTATAGAACTTGTCGGAGACTTCATATCTCTCGATCCGGGCATGAGCTTGAAAAACCATTTTCAGCTCTTCAAACATCTCATAAGCTCCGTGTCTCTCAAAACGCTTTTGGAGCCCCGGTTCTAAGCTGTAAAGCATGCCGCACTGAACGAGGGAGTAATCATCAGCACGTGTCTGCCAAGCGTTCATAACGTCTTGGTTCTGTGGGACGGATGCGTCACCTAGCGGTGCTTCTAGGACATAATCTTTCTTGGCAGCTATGAGGATGATCCTCAGGTTCCGGACCCAGTCCGTATAGTTGCTGCCATCGTCTTTCAGCTTGGTTTTCTCTAGGAACGCGTTGAAGTTGAGGACAACGTGGGCCATTTGATCTACAAGACATATTGTAAAGATTTTAGACTAAGTTCATGATAATTAAGTTCATCTAATCAAATTATTAAATGAACTCCCACTTAGATAGACATCCCTCCAGTCATCTAAGTATAACATGATCGGAGTTAACTAGGCCGTGTCTGATCATCACGTGAGACGGACTAGTCAACATCGGTGAACATCTTCATGTTGATCGTATCTTCTATATGACTCATGCTCGACCTTTCGGTCTTCTGTGTTCGGAGGCCATGTCTGTACATGCTAGGCTTGCCAAGTCAACCTAAGTGTATTGCGTGTGTAAATCTGTCTTACACCCGTTGTATTCAAACGTTAGAATCTATCACACCCGATCATCACGTGGTGCTTCGAAACAACGAACCTTCGCAATGGTGCACAGTTAGGGGGGACACTTTCTTGAAATTATTACGAGGGATCATCTTATTTAAGCTACCGTCGTTCTAAGAAAATAAGATGTAAAACATGATAAACATCACATGCAATCAAATAGTGACATGATATGGCCAATATCATTTGCTCCTTTGATCTCCATCTTCGGGGCTCCGTGATCATTGTTGTCACTGGCATGACACCATGATCTCCATCATCGTGTCTTCTTGAAGTTGTCTCGTCATCTTTTACTTCTACTACTATGGCTAACGCTTTAGCAATAAAGTAAAGTAATTACATGACGTTTATGTTGGCACGCAGGTCATAAATAAATAAAGACAACTCATATGGCTCCTGCCGGTTGTCATACTCATCGACATGCAAGTCGTGATTCCTATTACAAGAACATGATCAATCTCATACATCACATATATCATTCATCATTCATCACAACCTTTGGCCATATCACACCACAAAACACTTGCTGCAAAAACAAGCTAGACGTCCTCTAATTGTTGTTGCAAGTTTTTACGTGGCTGCTATAGGTTTCTAGCAAGAACGTTTCTTACCTACGCCAAAACCACAATATGAATTGCCAATTTCTATTTACCATTCATAAGGACCCTGTTCATCGAATCCGATCCGAATAAAGTGGGAGAGACAGACACCCGTCAGCCACCTTATGCAACTAGTGCATGTCAGTCGGTGGAACCGTTCTCACGTAAGCGTACGTGTAAGGTTGGTCCGGGCCGCTTCATCCCACGATGCCGTCGAATCAAGATAAGACTAGTAACGGCAAGAAAATTGACAATATCGATGCCCACAACTACTTTGTGTTCTACTCGTGCATAGTAACTACGCATAGACCTAGCTCATGATGCCACTGTTGGGGAACGTAGCAGAAATTTGAAATTTTCTACGCATCACCAAGATCAATCTATGGAGTCATCTAGCAACTAGGGAGAGAGGAGTGCATCTACATACCCTTGTAGATCACGAGCGGAAGCGTTCAAGAGAACGGGGTTGATGGAGTCGTACTCGACGTGATTCAAATCACCGATGACCTAGTGCCGAACGGACGGCACCTCCGCGTTCAACACACGTATGGTTGGGAGACGTCTCCTCCTTCTTGATCCAGCAAGAGGGAAGGAGAGGTTGATGAAGATCCAGCAGCACGACGGCGTGGTGGTGGAAGCAACGGTGATCTCGGCAGGGCTTCGCCAAGCGCTGGGAGATGGAGGAGTGTCACGGGAGGGAGAGGGAGAGGCCAGGGGCTTGGGTGTGCAGCCCTCCCCCCCACTATATATAGGGTGCCTAGGGGGGCGCCGGCCCTAGGAGATCCAATCTCCTAGGGGGGCGGCGGCCAAGGGGGTGCCTTGCCCCCCAAGGCAAGGGTGGCGCCCCCACCCCTAGGGTTTCTAACCCTAGGCGCAGGGGGAGGCCCAAGGGGGGGGGGCGCACCAGCCCACTAGGGGCTGTTTCCCCTTCCACTTCAGCCCATGGGGCCCTCCGGGATAGGTGGCCCCACCCGGTGGACCCCCGGGACCCTTCCGGTGGTCCCAGTACAATACCGGTGACCCCGAAACCTTCCCGAAGGCCGAAACTGGACTTCCTATATATAAATCTTTACCTCCGGACCATTCCGGAACTCCTCGTGACGTCCGGGATCTCATCCGGGACTCCGAACAACTTTCGGGTTACCGTGTGCTAATATCTCTACAACCCTAGCGTCATCGAACCTTAAGTGTGTAGACCCTACGGGTTCGGGAGACATGCAGACATGACCGAGAAGCCTCTCCGGTCAATAACCAACAGCGGGATCTGGATACCCATGTTGGCTCCCACAAGCTCCACGATGATCTCATTGGATGAACCACAATGTCGAGGATTCAATCAATCCGTATACAATTCCCTTTGTCAATCGGTACGTTACTTGCCCGAGACTCGATCATCGGTATCCCAATACCTTGTTCAGTCTCGTTACCGGCAAGTCACTTTACTCGTACCATAATGCATGATCCCGTGATCAATCACTTGATCACTTTGAGCTCATTATGATGATGCATTACCAAGTGGGCCCAGAGATACCTCTCCATCATACGGAGTGACAAATCCCAGTCTCGATTCGTGCCAACCCAACAGACACTTTTGAAGATACCTGTAATGTACCTTTATAGTCACCCAGTTACGTTGTGACGTTTATCACACCCAAGGCACTCCTACGGTATCCGGGAGTTGCACAATATCATGGTATAAGGAAATGATACTTGACATTCAGAAAAGCTACATCAAACGAACTACACGATCTTTGAGCTAAGCTTAGGATTGGGTCTTGTCCATCACATCATTCTTCTAATGATGTGATCCCGTTATCAATGACATCTAATGTCCATAGTCAGGAAACCATGACTATCCTTTGATCAACGAGCTAGTTAACTAGAGGCTCACTAGGGACGTGTTGTGGTCTATGTATTCACACATGTATTACGATTTCCGAATAACACAATTATAGCATGAACAATAGACAATTATCATGAACAAAGAAATATAATAATAACCATTTTATTATTGCCTCTAGGGCATATTTCCAACATCTTCATCAACTGTTATTTCTCACCAATTCCAATTTTCCTGGGTTCTGGGTTGTCAACCGAGAACACTCATATGTGAACTGATTCCGCATTCCGGTTCGGTAACCCTAAGTAAGTTTCTTTGCTTATGAGTTTAATAATCCTTCAAGTCATTCCTAGCCTGATCGGCTATATCATTATCATGTTGATTTTAACTGTGCTACCTGGTCCTTCTTTCCCGAGCACAACTTTCGACGATGAGCTAAGCTTATGTCGATCTTCCTTGTCTTACCGTTTCACCTCGAACGGCAAGCTTGATTCCTAGTTGGTGTTGTATCCGTAGTTCCAATAATCTTTTGCTGCATCAGTCCTTCTGCTTGAGCAGTCGTTGTTCGATTACATCTTCATGAAACCTCTCGGAAAATGTGTCGTGATCATCATCTACATTCTGAGCTCTTCCAAGATATATATCGAATTCTTGAGGAGAAATACCTCCTTGCCCCTCGATGGGTTGTGTTATCATCGGCCACTTTATTTCCTTCCCTCCAACACAAACTTGATCGTGTTTTGTGTTATACCTTGAGTTCCTCGCTATCCAGCTTTTGTTCTTCTTTACCTTGGAGAGTTGCCATCTTTAATGTCAAGAAAGTCGTGAGAATTTCACCGCCTCTTAAGAAATCCTTGATGTAGTGATGCTCCTCACCATCACCATTCTTTTCTTGGCCCCCGTGTTGAGTGAACTATGTTGTGAGAATTTAATATCTCTTACAACCCTATTGTTTCGAAGTGAATGGCTGATAGTTTCGTTACCGATTCGCCATTCTAACTTTGATCGTCCTACTTGGTCCATATTTTCATGTGCATTTTTGTTCAATATTTAATTGTGGGTGTTCTCATCGAACATACCTCATTATATACTTCGGTGTGTCCGATACTATCACCATGTTCACTTAATTGTGGTAATCCATCATTTTGGAAACCTTGATGATTTGCCTGAGTCCATTAGCTACCTCCTCATCCTCTCCTTGGTTTAATGATGAGCTGTTATTTCAGAACTTGCTTCCATATTTCATTTCCCGAGAATCTTGCAACGCCATCTCATCAAATTGTGTTGCACCCCTTCCTTCTTAGGCATCATGAGCCTGAGGTATCCCAACACCAATCAGATATGAATCTCGGTCAGATATGATGGTTGGAACATATTCCCAAGAATTATAACACTAGTCTTTTATATGACCCGGTAAGATGATGTCTTGCCTAGCACACCTGGCCGTAGGACCTATTGTTATAATTTCCTTTTGGCAAGGTTAAACTCTTCTCCCATGAGGAAATTGAAGACTTATTCTATAAGTTGTTCCTGATGAATCCTTTGTATATCAAAGTCCGACCTTTGCTTGAAGACCATGTCAATGATATCTCGAAGCATGCCTGTGGTACTCCGATTTTCAACAAGAACATTTAAAGACTAATGATAAATGTTTCCTGCTCAATTATCCAAACATCGTTGTATGGGTAATGTCCTGAAATTTCTCTCCCCTTACCTAAAGAGTTTTCTAGATTATATCCTGTCATGGATATCGTGCTCTGCTTGTCCTTGGGAAGGATATACCCCTGGAATATGTGTTTAAACACATTTTCCTTTCCATTCTTCTATTTAATATGATAATCACATTTTCCTTTCCATTGTTTTGTTTTAACCTTCTTGAGGTTTATATGGTCTAAGCAGTAATAAGTCACTGCTTTTGTAAGCACCTCGGTGTACAACTCTGTCAGTAAGAACCTGTTACTATTGTTGATGACATTCCGGTATCCACCGATGGACGAGAACTTTGCCTAATGGTCCGCCTCGTTCAACGAGCAGGAAAATGGTTCTCTTTGTCCCTCGCCCTTGGTACCGATGTTGTTGCCGACATAATCGATAGGCTACCCTCTGACATGCCTTGCTATCATGACCATGCAAGATGTCACCGCTCCTCCTACTTTTAACCCACATGGTGGGCCCATAACCCACAGGTCCCAGGATCGAAACCTGACTCTCCTGTACACCACCTGTTCCCAAGGTTATTCCTTGCGCTTGACTTCGTATGTAATTCACGGACCACCAGTCTAGTGATCTATTCTGGTATGAGACGCAATACTTATTCTCATTGCATTGAAACCCTTTCACCTTCTGCTTAGGCATCGAACGATTGCCTATCCGTCTGGAACTTCTCATGGTACCTTCTTACTTTGCTACCGATATCTTCTTAAGTTTAAAATTGAGAGATACTTATGCTTCTTCCCTGAGTTAACCGTATGATGCTCGATCTTGTTAGAATCCGTCCTTATAGTTTTCCCTTCTTACCCTTTCGTAAGTACGGTGAAGATCCTGAAGGAGGGACGACAACTTCATCATGATGACCTGAAGCAGAGAAATGAAAACATCAATGTACTGGATCGACCTCTTCGAGAAGACCAACCAAGACCGGGAAGACTTGTTAGAATTTCGTAACCAAATCCCTTCCCCCTTACTCTCCCTCTTAAATCTCGGGACGAGATTTCTTGTAGTGGAGGAGAATTGTGACGCCCGGATAATTAGACAACAGTAATTCCTTGCTAATGATGCCACGTCACCTCTGTCACTAGAGTTAATCTCTGGTTAGTTCAAAACCGATTCAAATTCAAAATTAAATTAAAGGCAAACAACAAAAGTTTTCAAACTTTAAAACTAAAATGTTCAGGCGGTGCCAAATAATGCATGTGTAATTATGGCCGAGAAACCACACTTTCATAAAATGTTTAAGTAATCTAAAATGGATAAGATAGTAGTTAAAACAAATAAATAAACGTCTTTTGAATTTTATAAAATATTAAACTATTTTGTTCAGGGGTAAAACTTTTTGAGACAGTAGTTGAAATGGTAACTCTATTTTAGGTGTGGGTTTTATTTTTGAAAAACTATAAAGTATTAAAGGAATAAAAGCAAACAGAAAAGACAAAAGGGAAAATAAAACAAATAAAAAGAAAACCCCTAGGCCAACTGGGCCTCGGCCCAGCCAGTGGCCTGCTAGGCCGGCCCACTCCCTCCCCTGGCCTATAACCCCCAAGGGGCACCGAAACCCTAACCCCCCCCACTTCTCCATGATCCCCTCTCCCTCGTGCCTCCTCTGCCCCCCCCCCCACGAACTGGATCAGGGGGT